>NW_021940553.1:1729929-1848066 GCF_001715985.3 Manacus vitellinus
AAGTGGTGCAGTCACTGTCCCTGAAAGTGTTCAAAAAGCTGTGGCACTTGGGGACATGGGTTAGTGGTGGCCTTGGCAGTGCTAGGGGAATGTTTGGACTCCATGATTTTAGAGGGCTTTTCTAGCCTAAATGATTCTGTGATTCCATGCCACACTGTTGGTTTGTTCCTCTTGCTCAGTGGGTGAAGCTGGACTTCAGTGATCTTAGCAGTGCTGACACTAATTATAAAATGAAGAAAGCTACTCAAGAAATGCATGTTTTTGTTAACACATTGCTTCAAATGGTGATGGAAGGGAGAAACAGCCACTGTTGATTTGTAAATAGATATACAAGCTGCTCATCACTTCTTTTGATGTGTGCCATCCAATTTATTGTGCTATATTTATCACATCACGTTCCTTTGGCGACTGCAGCAAAGGGTTACACAGAGAAAGCATTCAGGACACACTGAGTTTATTGCTAAGTTCTGTTTAATGTAATTTAGCAACAGAGTGGAGGAGGAGAACAAGTGTTGTGTGGTCACCAGCTCTCCTCTGTGCTCTATACAGATCTGCAGAGAGGTCTCTCACACTTTTATCACAGATGATATCAGCTCCAAAATCACCTCATCTGCACCCTGCACCCACCGATCTTCCCCAGGCGAGGCTTTGATTAATAAGACAGATATTTTTAATTCCTCCTCACCACTCAAATGAACTTGGGTTTCTGGCATAAAACATTTGGAGGAGAGTTTTGAAATTGCCAGTAGCAATTTCATGTCTTGTGATCTGGAGGGAGATGCAAACCACACGACCGAGAGAAGGCGACGCTGAACCCTCCTTGGAGCTGTGGTGGATCTTGCCTGCTTGCCTCCCAGCATTTTCCATATCTGCAAACGACCACGTGAAACACAAATTTTCAAAAGTTTAGATAATTTTTAGCATTTGTCAGATAAGTGTACAAGACTGGAAAAGAGAAGGCTCCAGGTCACCTAACCAGGGCCTCCCAGTACCTGAAGGGAGCTACAAGAAAGGTGGAAAGGGACTATTTACAAGAGCAGGTGATAAGACAAGGGGGAATGACTTCAGACTGAAAGAGGATGGGTTTAGATTAGATATTAGGAAGAAATTTTTCCCTGTGATGGTGGTGAGGCCCTGGCACAGGTTGCTCAGAGAAGCTGTGGCTGCCCCATCCCTGGAACTGTCCAAGGTCAGCTTGGACAGGGCTTGGAGAAACCTGTTCTAGTGAAAGGTGTCCTGTCCATGGCTGGGGGTGGGAACAAGATGGTCTTTAAAGTCCTTTCCAACTCAGGCCATTCTGTGATTCTATGAACTATCAGCTTGTGTGGCAGAACAAGCCAATACCAAATTAGTTGTGATACTAAAGTGTTGAGTATTTTCAGGAGCACTCGTTAATGTTTTTATGTAGGCACCAAAAATCTTCGTGCCTGGCTGTTAGACACCCCTCACCACACAGCTGTGCAGTCCTACCTGGAGGTGTCACGCCAAAACAGGGCCTTACAAATTGGAAATCAGTGATTAAATGCTGAGGATGGGGCTTTGCAAGGGATCCCACCAGCTCTTCATAGTCCCTGAACAGCTATCGACCTGCAGCAGGGCTGCCACTAGTCATTGGTATGGAAAATCAGTACCATAAAGCCATGAGTGCAAATAAGGATTCTGGAGCAAGCTCCTGCTGGTATCCGAAGGTTTAGACCCTTGCAAATGTCAGTTTTTGTTTGCAGATGTGTGTTTAGCAAGTGCAGGCACAGGGCTGGGGGGAGTGAGCACTTGTGTACACCCACGTCTCCCTCTGCCCAGGCAGGACCCTGCAGCCCCAAGCATATGCAGAATTCATTCTTGTTAGGCACACATGATCCATTTGGGATGGCTCAGTCCAGCTGGCAGCACCAAAAACAGCATTGAGGAACAGCTGTAGGTGCCAGGCTGCCAAAGGCATGGCACAGCTGATGCCTGTAAAACCCACACCCCAGAGCAGGAGCTGCAGCTTTTCAGCATTGCTGCTCTCCTCACACCCAAAATACTCAAATCTGAATGGAATGGCAAGTTCAGTTTTATAAGCTCAGTTTTATACCCTTAATTGCCTGTGGCTACCTTTTAGATTGAATGTTTGGGTTTGTTCTCAAACACAAAATATCTGAGAGTACCTGAAGAGAAACTGAACAGGACTTCACTGAGAAGCAGATGTTAAATGCAGATCAATATATTCAATTCTAGACATGTCCCCCCCCAGCCCATGTATCCCATCAGCATGGATTAAATTATCTGTAGCATCTAAGGTGTCCTTTCTGAGGAAAGCGTCCTTTCTGAGGAAAGTGTCCTTTCTGAGGAAAGTGACCTTTAGAGGATGCAGGACTAGAGCTTAGTCAGACTGGAATAATTAAAGAAGATTAGAGGATTTTTTTTTTCTTTTCAGTTTTTCTTTTCATTTTTCCCTTCTCCCTTTTCCTTCTTCCTTTTTCTCTTTTCCCTTTTCCCTTTCCTTCCTTAAGAAACTAATTGAGATTCATATGTCTTTATCCAAGCTTTTGGGTAGTTTTTCATTCCCTGGTTGCAGAAAGAGAACTGAGGAGCTGCCTTTGCTCACAGGTACAGCAATTCCCTCCACCGATGCATCAAATTCCCAGTTTCAGGACTGCATTGATATTTTAAGGATCATTAGTTTTGTTCCCATTTATATTTTGTTAAATATACATCTTCCAGGCCCTCTGCAAAGCTGTTTATCATCCTCTCCCCAAGAATTTGGACTAGTGTCTGAATACTGTTCCATTAAATGTTCCATTAAAATGGTAACAGTGCCTCAATCTGAATGGAAAGTGTAGGCAGAAAATAGTACTGAGCTGTAAGTGACTAAGCACAAGCAGGGAACCAGGACAAACCAGTATTTTATTCCTGCTTAGGTCAATCCCACAGCCTCAGGTGAGGTGGTTTATTCATCTGAATAGGAAACCAGAGACTTGTGGTGGGTTTGGTGTCAAGAACCTCTGACTGGTGCTGGGATGTGGTGATTTACTGGGGGTTTGTTTCTCTTTCAGCTGTCCAGGACATGCAGCCGGGGTATGAATTCCAGATTCACAATGTATTTTTGTCTGGTTAAGGCCTCTTCTTGGCTGACTATTGCTGCTCCAAGAAACATTTATTTATTCTCAATGCCTTTTGGGTGCAGATAGTACCCCAGGCATTGTCAGAGGGGTTTTTCTTCCTTGCTGGACACTGCTGTGCAACACGATGACACAGAATGGAAACACTTAAAGAAAGATTGAAAATAATAATTGTGCCTTTTGTTGATGGATTTACACGTACTCCAAGACACACTAGACACATATCACAAAGTACTTGTGCATTGTTGCTGTAATTGAATGTGGTTATTGGAAAATAGGTCTTTTTGGCACTTTGCCCTCTGATGTTCAGACCTGCTGTATTTTTCAGCATTAGTTTGTTGCTCTCCACTTTTCATCTGTATCGTAGTAGTGTCTCATTCAGACTTTCTCTGTGAACTCTCAGTGCTAATTAGGGCATATTTGTAAAGAAGGAAGAGGTGTGAGATGGGAAAGTCATAGGTTATATAAATTAATTTTATTAATTAATTATTTTTTAAGGTGCTATTTGGATAGTACAACTATATATATGTATGTGTATATATATATAAATCTGTATATCTCAAATGCTTAAATTGGGGAGTTATGATTAATTCATAGAATCATAGAGTCTTAGAATGGTTTGGGCTGGAAGGGACCTTAAAGATCACCTATTTCCAACCCCTACCACGGGCAGGGACACCTTCCACCAGACCAGGTTGCTCCAAACCCCATCCAACAAATTCGTAACAGCATCTAAC
The DNA here is from genome assembly GCF_001715985.3 of Manacus vitellinus. NCBI lineage: Eukaryota > Metazoa > Chordata > Aves > Passeriformes > Pipridae > Manacus > Manacus vitellinus. Next base: position 1,733,768 of record NW_021940553.1, read on the forward strand.
AATGCACACGTAAATACAAGCAACACACATAACTTATATTTATAACAGGCTTCTGACAGGCACCAGTCCCTGCTTATGCCAAGCTTCAACTTGAAACAGAGCTAGAAATCAACTCCCAGGAGCAAAATATGCTGGTTTCCTCATCGGAGAGCTGCCAAGGGCACAGTGTCACCCCCCCCAGCTTGCAGTCGGTGTGTCCATCGTGGGGTGTCTGTCCCTGCTCACAGTACCACCCTGTCCTCACCTGCTGGATTTGCTGCCTTGGGGGCAAGCAGTTTTGAAACGTGTCATTGTCGGTGTGTTTTTCCCTGGGAAAACAACTCAGCCTTTCCCCAGGGACAGACTGTGAGAAATGCCTTGCCTTGCTTGTGCCAGGGAACGTCCAGGATCCAACGCCTGCAGTGCCCTCAGGCCAAGGATGCTGGGTGTGTATATGCAAAAAAAAAAAAAAAAAAAAAAAAAAAAAGAATATTTGGTGAAATTGCTCTTCTTCCTGCCTGGTTATTGGGGGCTGGGGCTGGCAGCAAGGAGAGCATCTCTCCTTGGCCTTGGTTCTTGTGATGCCTAGATGACTGGAAGAAAGTGGGGATTCTTGTTAGAGTCTGGTGACATAGAATCACAGAATCACAGAACAGTTTGGGTTGGAAGGGACCTTAAAGGTCATCTTGTTCCACCCCCTGCCAAGGGCAGGGACACTTTCCACTAGACCAGGTTACTCCAAGCCCTGTCCAACCTGGCTTTGGACACTTCCAGGGATGTGGCAGCCACAGCTCTCTGGGTAACCTTTTCCAGGGCCTCACCACCCTCACAACTAAGAATTTCATCCCAATATCCCATCTAACCCTGCCCACTGTCAGTAGGAAGCCATCCCCCCTTGTCCTGTCCCTCCAGACCCTTGTCCAAAGTCGCTGCTGAGCTTTATTATAGGCACTCTTCAGGTACCAGAAGGCTGCAATTAGGTCATCTCAGAGCCTTCTCTTCTCCAGGCCGAACTATCCCAATTCTTTCAGCCTTTCCTCATAGGAGAGCTGTTCCGTCCCTCTAATCACAGACATGATGGGCAGCAGGGAATTGCTTCCCGTTGCATTCTGCAGATGTGTTGCTCTACCATACACTTCGTTCAGTGCTGCAGATAAAATCAATTCCATATTTTACCCAGGCTGTGTTATACACTTCCCATTGGACAGCAGTGCCTAATGTTCTTGTCAATAGTTGTGATTCAGAGACATGGCATGTCCTGGCAGGCCCTTCTTGCCTCTGAAAGATGATGAAAGAAATGGAACAGGTTTCTCCTGCTAATGTTTCTCTCCCCTGAGGCACAGTGTTTTCCTCCAACACAATTTAAACTTGAATAACAAAGATGTCGATTTTATTTTAAGCTAATTCTACTTTGCTGTTGCAGCAAAGAACTGAGATGGTTTTCCTGGTGGTGCTCAGGCAAAAGCACTTTTAAGTGATAGCTGGAGCACCAGATGAATCAAGTTTGGCTTCCTATACTGCACAAGAATGAAATGTTGATTTTGCAATAGCTGATGAAGTGAAACAAACTCCAAACCACAGCTACTCTGCCTGTGGTAATGGGCAGGACAGTGTTCACCTTTGGATTTGTATTTTAAGAACTAAATGATGTTTCAGAGCTCAAAATAATGAAATTTGTGTGTATTAGCAGTAAGTTTGCAGGAAACTTCCCTAATCCATGTCTGTGACTTGCCTCAAAATGCAAGATACTCTTAATTCTGCAATTCTTCATATAATCTATGAATAGCAAGATGTGTAACAGTGTGCAACTGGTCTAAATACTTGTGGAAAAAAATCCCTCTCTTTTACTTTGAATAATTAATTTGGCATCCATGCCAGACTCAAAAGCTGCTTTCCATACAGCATATAAAAAGCAAGCAATCTCTGTTAATGTGGGAGGCCCAAATCTGCTCACAGTTTTGCCGGTACGAATCCAAAGCCATTGTGCTCAAGTCAATGGAGTTAGCCAGGATTTGCCCCAGAGTGAATGAGAGGAGAATTTGACTCATTTTTTTATATGACAAGAGATTATTGCCCGAACTGTGGCTTGCTAAAAACAAACAGGCTCCGATTTCAGAGGCCCATCTTCATGGTGGGCAAAGGGTCCTGATTTAACTGTAACCATAATAAGTATTTAACTGGTGTGTTCACATGCATAGAGCATCTTTTTGGCAAACATAACCCGTAACAGTCAGCACAGACCCTTAAAAGCTTCCAAGTATCTTGCATAAATGTCAAGGTGCTCTTCAGGTGCTCCAAGACAAACACACTCTGAAGTGCTTCAGTAGGAGCCAGAGTGATTGGTGCTTTGCATGAATCAACATGAAGTGAATATTGAGAATAATCAGTGAATTCCCAACTGGAAGTGCAGTGAAGTGCAAACAGCCATTACTGCTGCTGAACTAAATGCATCCTGCTACAGAGATGCATCCGACAGTAGCTCTGAGAGCCATGGCTTCAAAGCAGTTGGTGTTGATTCGGGTTTATATTTAAGATGAATAACAGAATGGGTGAGGCTGGAAGGGACCACAGTGGGTCATCTGGTCCCACCTCCCTGCTCAAGCAGGGCCATCTAAGAGCACATGGCACGGGATTGTGTCCAGATGGTTCTGGAATATCACCAGTGAAGAGACTCCACACCCTCGCTGGGAAGCCTGTTTAGTGCTCTGTTACTGCACAGGAAAGAAGTTCTTCCTCATGTTCAGGTGGAACTTCCTGGGCATCAGTTTCTCCCTGCTGCCTCTTCTCCCATTGCTTGGCACCACCAAGGAGAGCCTGGTCCATCCTCTGATACTCTCCCTTCAGAAACCTGTGTTTTCTGCTTTCCCTCTTCCTTATCAAACTCTTCCATGACTTCTTGCTAACTTTTCTGTCTTATTCCATCTGCTTAATCATTCCTGTGGCATAACCCTCATTTTTTTTCCTACCAAGAGCAGTTAAGGCACCATCATGAGCTCCAGCTCAGTTCTCCGTATGAGAAGTGTGAGAACAGGACTTGTAGTCACTGCCATAATTGGTGCTGAGCAGTTCCATGTTGTTGAAGTCAGGAAAACCTGAATTTATCAGCCAAAGCACTCTTCTGCCCTGGAGATATTCCTTCCTTATGCAGCTAAGGGAATTTTGCTTGCTCTTGGCTAAAGGATCTCAGTCTCCACTTGTCAGTCTCTACAGCTTTACAATAATTTTGGCAGTCATTTTGAAGCATTTCTCCATTGAATGGATGAATTTATAGTTTCAGCTCTTTCTGCAAGGCAGGGAAATGGATGTAACTTCTTCCAGCAATGCTGCAATGTAACTCAATACTGATTTTATGCTGTCTGTATCTTGCACTTGAAATGACCATTTTTGAGTGCTTATTTTCGGCAAAGAAACCAGTGTCTGTAATTTCCTTTATTGAGCTTGTATATGCCTGAGAAAAGCAGTAACAGAATTGCAGTGCATAGTAAATCAGCCCTGTTTAGCTTGCTGAAGCTTTCACTGGTTTCTGCAGTCTTTGTGCTCAATAGCTGAACAGTGCAGTCAGATGGGGATTCAATATCTACCAGAGGAGATAAGTGAACTAAATTCCACTTGATAGAGATAATATTTGGAACAAAAGGGTCTGTATCAGTAACTGTATTAAAGCTTTGTATTGACTCTGCCTGGTCCATTGGGAGGAAAGCCAGATTTAGAGACTGGGCTGAAAGTCAAGTGCTCCCATATTAACACTTTAGATTACTGTAACCTGGCCATGTTCTGAGCACTCAGAATAGACTTACCTTGACCTTGGGGTGGGGTTATTTGCCATTTAAAAGCACATAAATGTAGGTGTACTCCTGTGAGCAGTGGCCCATGCAGGAAAATGATATTCAGACTGGGATCCAGTACTCTCTCTTTTGTTTGCTGGCCACTCTTTGGGCCTCTTCTACCCATGGTATGTGATAAACTCAGCCAACACTGTTAGGAAAAGCATAAAGGAGTAGCAGGGTTCATAGAATGATTTGGGTTGGAAGGGACCTCTAAGACCATCTAATTCCAACTCTCTGTCATGGACAGGGATAACCCAGAGCCAGGAACCTGGAGCCAGGTTGCTCCAAGCCCCATGGCAGGAGCATCTTAATTTGGCCTAATGAGCTGACCACACAGCAGCTTGAGTGAAGACCTTTGGGGCATCCTCTCCATGTCTGAAGGGAGGTTGATGACCAGAGCCAATATATGACATGGAGAAACCATGGTAATGTCATGGTTTGCATTTTGTGTTCGACCAGGAAGGAAATAGGGGCACTGTGGGTGCAAAGCTATCCACCCATGGAGAGGGTAAGATCTCTGCCAAAGTACCTCTCAGTGTGTAAGAACAGCAGGAATACAAGGAGTTGTTTTTTACATCATGGGAGACAAAAGGTATTTGCAAAGCTCTGAAGGAAGTTCATGTTTCAATACTTGCAGGCTAAGGTGGGGAAACCATGATCTCTTGAGGTGTGCAGCTGATAGAACACTGCAGTGTCTGCTTAGAACTGGGGTCTCAGCTGACTCTGTGGAGGAGATGTCAATGGGATTGAACCATCCCTCCCAAACTCCACTTTGAGGGCAGATCGTTCTGAGGAGACAAAAGTTTCCCTGCTATAACCCTCAATGATGTCAAACATCTAAAAGCAAAGCCACTACATACTGAGGAACAACCTCATGGGGTGGTTAAGAAATGTCACTTATCTATGGTTCTTGTTGGCTTATGTCATGGATGCTGTTCCCAGCAAAGGGGCTTGGGGTACAAAATGTTGACCTTCATCCCAACACAGTGTCCTTTTCTGCCTGCTGGGTCCTCAAGCTGCAGAGATGCTCTGAGCAAATACGATCCCCATAAGATCTCAGGGGCTGATCAAAAACAAAAGACATTCAAAGAAAGGAAACAATCCCAAATCCAGACCACTGAACATTCATGCCTTCGAAGGAAATGGTTAAATAAGCTACATTTGTCTCCAGGTGCCTTTTCCAGAAAGAGTTAATACCAATATTAATATTATAGTCTTATTCTGTTCCTGCAAAGGAAATTATGGGCCCTGCATCCATGACATCACTGGAAAGCTGTAACATCATTTGTTTGCACAGCTGGCAAGCCAGCTGTAGTGCTGGGTACTACAGGGGTAGCAGGGCCTTTTCCCCCACCTCCCCGGGTGCAATGTGACACTTGTCACATGCAGTGATGTGCTGGTGTCACCAACCCAGACCCTCCTTTTCCCCCTCAGTGCAAAGTTAATTAAAATGGAGCTAACTGCAGCATATGCTTGGTAATGACAGGTGCTAATGGAGCAGGGCTCAGCACATCTGTCCCAGTAAAATCTGCTTATCCGTGTGCTACCTGCTCACTGTGCTGCCTGGAGGCTGAGTCTGGGGTCGTGAACCTAAAGTGCAAAGTTGTATGTGCTCATGGGTTGTGGGCTTTTTCAAACTGTGAGACTCCCTCTGTGGAAATCAGATGAGGGGCTTGATTTTTGTGGGGGGAAAACTGTGGCTTGTTGATGGTGTCATCTTAGACAATTTTCTTGTATCCCATCACCTCACTTGTTTGGAGTTGGAAAGTTGAAGTAGATCAATCTGACTTAAAACTTTTGTAACAAAATTAAGGTTAGGTGTATAGATGAGGTGATGTCAATACCTGTAGAGATGCAGCAGACCAGTTCAGGAATGGGTTTCACTTGATAGGCAGATATAACATGACAGACTCTGCTTGCACATATAACGTGTTAAGTCCTAGCATTTCTCTCGCAGTAAAAAAAAACCCAACTCATTAGAAAATCTGCTTGAACTTTTGAAAGGTTTCTGAGAACTTATAGAGTGTTGTGACGGCTGATTTTTCTGCCTTTTCACAGGAAAAATGCTTTCAGCCACATGCTGGCCTGCCAGTATGAAGCAGAGCACAACTTGACCTTGCCCCTGAAAACAGAGACAGGGTCACATTTTGCTGAGCCTCTGTGGGGAAAGGAGGAAGGATGCCTTAAAGGCTCTTTCCCCAAATCAAAGCTTAGAATTACTGAGTCATTAGGGTTGGAAAAGACCTCCAAGGTCATCGAGTCCAACCTGTGATTGGTCAATCACCTTGTCAGCAGGACCAGAGCACTGAGTGCCACGTCCAGTTGTTGAATCTTGGAGAGGGATGCTGGGCAGAGAGGGACTGAGTTAGGACAGACTTTGCTGCATGTTTTGCTGCAGGCATTGAGTCTTGCTCATCTGTAGCTACCACTCTGGCAGTGCCTGTAGGATGCTCTGACAGTGGTAAGTACTTCCACGGTACGGGTAAGTCGTAATGCTCTTTGAGATGATCAGACATAAAAGGCTGCTATAAATGAGTGCAGCAATATTATAATGTGAGCTCCCTGTTTCCAGAGCAGAGTCAATACAGCTGAAAACCACGGAGTGAAGGGTGCTGACTCACCGGGGCAGGGTGGATTACAAATCTCCCTCCTGTTAATGGCTAATGCAAACACATCGTCTGTCTCTCCCTGCTATGCCAAACATCTCCCGTTGGCATGTGGGAATGCTAACAGGAGGAAGGTGAAATGAAAACACTGTTCATACATATCACTCATGTGCAAGCTGTGGATTTCTTTTTTTTTTTTTTTTTTTTTGAAAACAAGTCTCCTCTTCCTGTAAATGAAATACGCCAAGCCAAAGGATTCTTAAAATGTTGCCGAGCACACATCACAACTTACTGTGTTTATTACAATAATGTCCCCCCTTTCCATCCTATTTACATCAATGGAAAGGTGAGGTTAGCAAAATATTGCCTTTTTTTTTTTTCTGACTCAATGCAATACAGCTGCTGGAAATGAGGAATACTTTTCAATCAGTTTTATGGGAGTGCCCTGGATTTTGCTCTGTCTCCATGCTTTTTGGTTGAAACAGTGATTAAATTTCTTCTTGGTGCTGCTTTGAGGGAAGAGCTGTTAGTGGGGAAAACCATGTGATGCTCAGACCAGAGTTCCAATACATTTTTTGTCTCTTTTGAATATATATAGAATACCTATGTGAATAAAATAGACATGAGATGTAGTAAAGGAAAGATGGGTGCTAACAAAATGTGTAACAGTTCTAATGCACTCACAAAGGACATTTTTACAGCATTAGTTCTGAGAAATCACATACTTAGCAGTCAGGCTGTGCAGGATGAAATGAAGAAAGTTAAGCCTGTCCTCCATTTTATAGGTCTGAGGCTGAAATATTGTTATTAGCTAATGTCCTTCATGTTGTCTGAAGCCAAAAAGGGCCATGAGGATGCTGTTTTGGCCACAGGCAAAGTGTTACAGTTTCTTCCAGTTTCTTCTGTATTGAGCCAACCAAGACATGTCCTTCACAAAGGTAACCTGTTTTCAAGCCTCAAGTCTTGTTCTAACTTCACTCATCATCCTGTCTAAGAGATATGTGTCTGACTGTAATTTGAATCTGTCTAATGCTACCTTCTGGCCATTGGATCTTGTCATGCCACTTGAGTAAAAGGCTCTTTTTGAGTAGTTTGTCTCTCAAGGAGATATATTTTTGTGTAAATAAAGTTGTCACTCAATCTAGTACTTGGAAAGATAAATAGATAGAGCTTTCGGACTTTAATTTAAGTGTTTTCCTACCTATTGTCAGGGGAGGTTTAGGCTGGATATCAGGAAAAGGTTCTTCCCCCAGAGGGTGGTCAGGCACTGAACAGGCAATGGTCACAGCACCAAGGCTGACAGAGCCCAAGAAGCCTTTGGACAATGCTCTCAGGAAGTGGGTGGGGTTTTGGGGTTGCCCTGTTTGCCCTGAACAGGAGGAGGAGTTGGACTCAACAGTCCTTGTGGGTCCCTTCCAACTGAGAACATTCTATGATTCTTCTCATGATTTACCATTTTGCCTTTGGTAAAGTCTCCAGAACAACTGAAATGAAAAATTTCTGGCTGTAGTGATGTCTCAGCTTTGATACAAATATCTTATCCGAGCAAACAGCAAAGTGTGCATTGCATTGACATGTGCATTAATGAAAAGTGGCTCAACAGCTTTAACACTTCACATAAATTCACCTGTAACATGTGCACATGCATTATGGTAGGGGAGGCAACGTTTTCACAGAGAAGTGTTTTATTTGCAGCAAAAATCTGTCCTTACCCAATCCCTCTCTGCCCATATAAAGCATCTCCATCAGTTTTGGTTTGATGTGCTGATTTTCAGCAGTCGGGTTGACCACGCCCTGCCCAAGAAATGGGTTTGTTTGGGTAGTGGGTGCACAGGCCCATCTCGGGGGTCTGTCTTCCAGATCAGGTTTGGGGATGACTTGTACCTATAACGTATAGGGTGAGGGCATTCTCCTCTTGTCTTGACCTTTCTTTTCTACTTCCACAGTTTATGAGGTGGTGACAGTGACAGGAGATGTCCGGGGAGCAGGAACAGACGCCAATGTCTTTGTTACTCTCTTTGGAGAACACGGGATTACTCCCAAGACCCACCTTACAAGCAAGTGAGTATCTGGAAAGAAATCTGTATCTTTGAGGCCTGTTCTTCAGGGACTATTACTGCATTTTGATGTAGCATAATATGATGCTGATGGATGCAGAGGGAATAAATCTAAAAGGTATTTTGAGATCACCAGGGAAATCTGAATTTTTGCCATTGCATGTTTCTTACCCAACCCCTTGCAAACCTGCATTCCCTTCTGTAGGTGGAAATCTATATTATATAACACTCACACTTGCAAGGTGTGGGGATATTTGCTTCTCATAAAGCTTATTTTAGGACCTCCCGGTTTAGGAGCTGAGAATATTCATTGCTTGTTGGAGTGGGCATGATGGGCTACATTCCCATGCCTAAATCCCACTGAGGTCTCCATGCTAGTCAGGTACAGACACAAATGTCCTTGAATGATTCTGAAGAGTAACTCAGTGAGTTTGAAGTAATGTTGATAGGTAACCACCCACACCCAGGCATAGGAAATCTGAGGCAAGCAGAAATGGAAGAATTAAAACTGACTCCTAATTTAGACTGCTTCCATCCTATCTGCTGTATGCCTTGCTGCCCACTGTTGTGGTTGAACATCACTGTGGTGGCCCTGTTCTATTTTCCTCCAGCTGATGCCAATGGCATCCTGTGGATGCAACTTCCTGCTTCGTAACACCATGCTGAACTTAGTGGAAGCAATATTTTATAATTTAAGAACCTATTAAGAGACTTTTGACTCTCTAAATAGCTTTTTTTTTATTATTTTTAATTTAAGAAGTGAGCATCAGGGCCAGCAGGTGCTCATTTCCCATAAAAGCAAGATGACTTTCAATAAAGTCCCAGCTCTGCATGTACTAATTTCTCCTTAGCCAGGCAATTGCACTAAGATAAAGCAGAAATCCCTTCTCCACAGGGTGTAAGAGAGGCTGTGTGTATCAGTTTTTTCAGTGTTCTTACTGTTTTGGTTTTCTTGAAAATATGTTTCAAAGTTATTGATCCTGTGCTAATGTCACACGGTAACCTCACATTTTCTCCATTTCTACAGCACCGACAAGAGGTACCTGCAGCTATTTTAAATTTTACCCTCAAAAGAGCTTCTCTTCCCAGTGAAACAACTCAAACATGAGAGTCTGTAAAGAAAATGATATGGGAATGGTAAAGAAAATACATGAAATTTCAGCCCTGTTTGCCATATTTTAAATTCAGAAATCAGAGCTAGGCAAAGGAGTTTTATTATCCAGAATCCCTAGAAACATCAGGGAGAGCTTCCTGATTGTGTATTATATATGTGTACAAAATGCTTTGTCTCTATTCTGTGGTTTTCATCCAAACCTCCCAACGAACTTACAAAATGAAGTTCTGTTTTCCTTGGCTTAACAGAGAAGGAAACCGAGGGAAGGAGGTAAAAGATGATGTGGAACCATAGCAGGTCAGTGACAGAGCTGGGAGCAGCAGCAGCTCTGCTGAGGAAAGAGCTTCTAGAACCCAAACCTGCCCCGTAGTGTTTGGCAAAGCCATCAAAGCAAGAGCTGCTTTCCAGGGAGTTTTCTTGTGGTCAGCATTTACATAAATAGCCATTTCACTGGGAAAGTGGTCATCTGCTTGTGGCTATGGAAAGAATCCAAATATTAACTTAAAAAAATATATATACATATATGTATACTGTATGCCCTTTAGAGAAGAAGTCAAGAGACCTCCATAACAGATTTCTCAATCAGCTGTGGCCTTAAACAAGCTACTGGTTGTACAGGCACTTTGGTTAATGCCTGCTCTTTCCTCCTGCTCTCACCGCTTTCACTTTGTGAAACAAAAAAAAGAAAGGACACGCAGGGATTATTTGAGGTTGCAGCAGCAGCGCTCTGAGCTTGTTCAGAGCTGGGTTAGCATTTTGGTCTTGGTCCCTGTTGCTGCAGAAAGCAGATGGCTGAGGTGTTGGTAAGCAAGGATGAAAGGCACGGGAAGGCAACCTTCTGCAGTTCAGGGCTCTCAAAAGTGGTCCCATAGGAGGTGACCGCTAGAACTGCAGTACAGCTTTCCACAGGGGGTTTCCCAAACATCAGCAAAATTTCTGTGTCTCTAAGCAAAGTCTGGCACATTGCAGCGCTTGAGGAACAGCAAGAAAAAAGGTAGTCCGGAAGTAGAAGTGTCTGCAGACAAGCTTATTTGACAGTCTTGTCTCATAAATATGATGCAAACCATAAAGTAGTCAGTTTGCCCCCCCAAAACTTGTTGTGGAGATTTGTTAATATGGCAAAAGGATGGAATCTCATGCATCTTTCAACTAAATGTTTACACGAGTTCACCTATGACTGCAAATGCATGACATTTTATGGGAGCTTACATTTCCTCATGTATGACAGACAGCTAAAATATCATGCATTGCCTAAAGATGGTACTACCATTTCAGCTTCTGGTTAGAATAGGTTTTTCTCATTTCTTTCGTGACTGTGTGCTGGTAGTGAAATACATGACATTTCAGGTCTTTGTGTCGTGCGTGGTAAAGGGAAGACATGAATTATTATGTGTTTCTAACATTGGCCAGCAATAAGGTAACTGTGAAAGGCACAAATCTTTGTCCTGACTTGTCAGGAGGAACATCAGTTCTGGAAGTGGCAGCACTCAAAACATGCTCACCTAAAAGGGGCCTACAAGAAAGGGCATGGAGTGAGAGGACAAGGGGGATTGGCTTTAAATTACAGAGGGCAGGGTTGAATTAGGTATTAGGTAGAAATTCTTGACTATCAAGATGGTGAGGCCCTGGCAAAGGTTGCCCAGAGAAGCTGTGGCTGCCCCATCCCTGGAAGGGTTCAACGCCAGCTTGGATGGGTCTCAGAGGAACCCGGTCTAGTGAAAGGTGTCCCTGCCCATGGCAGGGGGTGAAACAAGATGAGCTTTAAGATCCCTTCCAACCCAAACCATTCTATGATTCTGTGATTTATTTAGGCAAGGAAGTTTAGTCAGGTAGTTTTTAGGGCCTGGGAGGGACTAGAATGACTCCACTTTTGCAGTCACCGTCTGTCATTTTGGGGGGATGGTAACATTGCTGCTGGAGGTGGTGGATGGGTGCTGGCGAAGTGCCTCTTGGGCCCAGCAGCTCTTGGAGAAATCCCTTTTCAAACCCAGCTCACACAATTCTCCAGTTCCCCACCTGCCACCCTGCACCAGCCACAGCTCAGCCAGAAGCTAAAAGCACTACCACAAATGAGTTTCTTTCCACTGGCTCCGTCACGGCTGAACACCAAGGCATTGCTCGGTGGCATTTTGGCAGCTTCCAAGACCTTTTCTACAGGCATGGACTGATTCTCTGGGGTCCAACACTGAACAAGGAGTGCTGATCCTCCACAGTATTTTATCTCTCCATGCTCATGTGCTTTCCAACAGGTTAAGGCTAAGGAACAAACGCAAAAGTCATCTGGGAGTGCCACCACCAGCTCATTCACAGCGTTTAGTCCAAATTTATATATTTCTTGCTAGTGCAAATGAAGCCACTTTTCAGTGGCAGGCTTACCTGGTCCAGCTTTTGACAACTGCAATTAATATTCATGGTGAGATTTTTCCTTTGAGGGGAAAAAAAAAAAGGGGAAAAAGAGAAGATTTAGCAGCTCTGGCAATCTGGAAGGAAGATGAGATAATTGGTGACAGCTGGCTTCTTACTGAATTTGAGGACTATACAATGGAATTTTTTTTTTTTTAATTTTTGATGCTGAATACTTTTAATTGGCAGTCTCTTCTACCTGGTCTTGGCTGGCTATACAGAGCTTTTCCTGTTCCTAATGCCAGCAAATACATGTGAATTGCAGAGTAAGTATGTGATGGTCTTTAGAGGATGGTAGTCTTTGTAGCTCTGATACAGTTAAGCCAACCCCAGCTGTAGAAGATCTGATTTTGTTGTTTAATGGCTCTGGGATAAGTAAATAAATAGAGGAAAGCAGGCTTATTTACTCTGAGTAGTTAATATAATAAGTTAGGAAGGGTTAGATAGTTGGTACAGAAGTTCAGGCTAGGAAGCAAATGAACCCCAAGTGCTGGGTGGGGGAAGGATTCTCACATTCCTGCCAAAGTGCTTCTTCAGAGATGAGCTGCAATGCTTTTCCTCTAATGCCACGGGATGTTTCCCATCTTAAAGCTGTTTATGTATCTAACTGTGCTCTGATTTACACCCATACAAACCTGCAGCACTTACAGTGTGCTCTGAAGACTTAATGATCTGGGACGGTGTGTTAAGTGACGGCACATTCCCTTCTGAAAAAGAGATTAGGTGGGATTTTTTTCCCCCCCCTCCCTCTGTTGCTCAGGCTTATTACCTAGCCTGTGTCTAGCATTTCAGGAACAAAATACCTGAGACAGCACTTAGATAGCAGCGTTGAACAACCCAAATACAGAAGCCTGTAGAATTGGCCTCTGTATAAATCCATCGGCACCTACGCAAGTAGCAGCTGGTGGTACAACTACAAGGAAGGTCAAGCCTTTGAGAGAAAAACAGCAAATTGCTTAAAATAGCCAGACTTTTTAGGGAATTCAGCTGCTAGACCTAGGTCCCTGCTGATCAAGTGTCAGCAGCGTTTTTCAGACTGTAAAACATGACTAGTTTTCCCCCACAGGATGAGTATAAGGTGTCTTCCTTGAAAAAACTCAACCATCCTGTCTTGCTCAAAATCCTGCCCCTATCCCAACTCACTAATGTAAGTTTTAAAAGTGCATGAGCTCATTCTTGTGAAAAATTTAAAAATATTTCTCCTTGGGAATGGGATGAAAATTTTCAGCAAATTCACCCCCAAGTTTGGCAAAGTGAATGCAACTCAAAATGTAATTTAATATCGGGAAATGATGAGGAAACTTTGCAGTCTTGTCACTGGCAGTGTTTGCTCTGTACACAGCTTCTCCAGAAAACAACCACCGAACCGCAGACAACAAAGACGTCGGGTTGGAACAAGATGATCTTTAAGGCCTCCTCCAACCCAGGCCATCCTAGAATTCTGTGATAAAGCATAGCCAAGATTACCTAGATTAAACACCACTGCTTTATTTTGTTTATGCATATCACACCACCAAAGATGAAAAACCGGTATTAAGATGCTGCTGCTCCTCGCAGTACAAAGTGAAGGAGCACTTACCTGATGTCTGTCATTAAGGCTGTCTAAATCTGTACCTGTAATGCTTATGGATAAGGCAGGGGCTGTTTCAGTGCACCTGTAAAGTTTCAGGGGAAGTTCAGACACAGGCTTCCATGGATTTGGGCTGTTGTCTGATTCCTGGGGGTCACCATGCTGCTACACCCCAGAGCAGTTCATCTCATCCAATCAAATCCTTTAAAAGTAGGACTATTTTTGCACTGATTTTTCTGCTTAAGCAGGATTTCTTCTGCTGGTCAATAATGTCCTTGGTACAGAGACATCCACAGTGGCTGTGCTTTTCTGCTGGTTTCTTTTCCATCTGGAGTGTTTTTGGACGTGTGCTGCCTCGTGGTATTTCCAGCCACCCGCTGACTGATGTTGTCAGCTCATGACAGCAGTCTTGGCTAAATATTTGCAGACCAAACTCCCTGGAGTATTTGTTGCTCCAAGAAGGAGGTTAATGATGCTGCTATTGGAGCTCTGTGTTAAGAGTAAATATGGTTTGAACGTATGGGTTTTTTTGCAGTTAGGCTGTTTGTAAATTTGCACAGGCCAGTGTCCTCTCTCCAGGAGTGATCGATAGTGGATGTGTAGGGAGGAACAGGGGGATGAGGCCAACACATTGTCAGCGTTTTTCAGATAGCTTTTGCATCTTCTGGCAAGCTGCCATCTTATCCAGAGCCTGATAACACAGATTCACCCAGCCTATAATGTACATTGGACAACCTGAGGATGAGCAAAGCTGTCTGTACTTCCAAGCCAGCAAAACAGCAGGGACTGCCTAGTGTTCATCCCTGCCACCTTTTCAGACGGTGCTGCCTGAGGGACAGAAGTGGAAATGCTGCATGAAAACAGGATGTGGAGAGAGCCCATTACAGCAATTGTAAATATATGGGGAGGGACAAGGGTTCATTCTGTGTTTTTGGGAAGAAATTTCATTTCCTTCCTGTCCTTCTCAATTCAGCTCTAACTCACCTCGAATCCTATGTTCAATTTTGGGCTCCTCATAACAAGAAAGGGAGGGTGTGGAGTAAGTCCAGAGAAAAGCAGTGTTGCTGGGGAAGGGTCTGGAGCAGCAGAAGTGTCTGAGGGAGCTGGAGGGGCTCATCCTGGAGAAAAGGAGGCTCAGGGGGGGACCTTCTGGCTCTCTCCAACTCCTTGACAGGAGGGTGGAGCCAGGTGGGGGTCAGGCTCTACTCCCAGAGAACAAGGGACAGGATGAAAGGAAATGGTCTTAAGCTGCACCAGGAGAGGTTTAGGTTAGATGTTGGGAATAATTTCTTCATGGAAAGGGTTGTCCAGACCTGGCACAGACTGCCCAGGGCAATGGTGGAGTCCCCATCCCTGGAGGGATTTAAAAGCCCTGTGGATGTGGCACATGGGGACATGGGTTAGTGATGGGCTTGCCAGTGCTGGGGGAATAACTGGACTTGATGATCTTAGAGGACTTTTTCCAACCCAAATGACATAATATCTCATTCTATGATACGTTAAAACTATGCTGCTCCCCCTGTAGTCCATGAGAAACTCACCTCCCGTGAGCTTTGGCTGAGGTGAACCCAATGGCATTTATTTTTTTCTAGAGAGTGGCAGGCTGCAGGATGGTTTTTGCTGTGCGACCTTCGAAATCATCCCCGATACCCAACTCCTCCTAATGCTGCTAAACATCAGTGGCAGGAGCAGGCAGACCTGTGGGCAGCGTTTCAGGGAGATGCAACCAAGAACTGACTCTTTCTAACGGTTTAATGGAGCATCTTTAAAATTTTGTTAGAACTGACATCCACAATAACACTTTGTGCTTCTGTGCAGCCCTTCATCCACAGTGCTTTTTCAGGCAGTTCTCTGTGTAAAAAGCATTTTCAGGTAAAACACCTAATGGAAAGGCAACTTAAATTATTGTTAAGCAGGGATTCAAAGCTAAATTGGTTTAGGTTACTCCATCACTGCTGAAGGTTGTTATTTTTATGCCTCTGCTGTGATCAGTACCCAGGTATTCCCCCTGTTCCAAAGAGCTCAGCAGTAGAAAGGGTGCTCTTAGCTGATCAGAATTGAAGACTATTTTCTACAAACACTCAAAATTTCCATTTCAAAGGTGACTTTCATTTAGGTGGTGGGATCTGCTCTTGTTAATTCAGCTTTATTTAAAAAAAAAGTGAATTACTAGTACAAATGTTTATTTTATGTACTTTTGCATATAAAACTGCATCATTGAGAATTTCTTGCCGTCAACACACCAAGTAGTAGCAAAACTCTCATAGCACTGGGTCTGTTGCCTGTGCCCATGGCCTGCAGAAGAGAGGGATGCAGTGATTTATAAATACTACACTTGAATATGCACCAGTTCTTGCGGTGATTTTGAGCAGCGTGACTTACCCAACCAGGGGACAAAGTGTTCTGAATCATTGTACATTTGCAGCTCTATGAGCAGTGCAGCCTTCAGGCAATTATTCAGCTGAAAGAATCTGAAAACAACTTCAGATACAAAAAAAAAAAAAAAAAAGAGAATTTCATATACTACTCTTCTATGAAGTTCCTTGGATGTTTCTTACAAAGCAATTGGAAAAAACGCTACAACAGACTATGAAGGAAATAGAGCTGTGAAGGCCAATCAAATATGTGAAATAACAAATCCAAGCAAAACATATTTCACTTGTTGCCTTGGCCTGGTATTTCAGATTAATGATAGTGCTCACATGAAATTCAGCAGATCCTTAGACTAACTAAGCTTATGGTCTAAGGTCCCTGGGTTTGAATCCAGTCAAGCCTGAATGTTGGAAATTTAGTGCTGCAATTTCCAAGTCAGGTTTTTTCCTGCTTTATTTGTCACTGGGCTGTTCAAGGCAGTGTGCTGCGCTGTTTTGTGTAATGAGCTCCTTACAGTAATCAGGCTGTGAACGTCTTATCCCAGCCCCAGCCTGGACCAGACTCTGACATGGCCCAGCTGTAATTGCCCTTTTTCTCTCACTCTTACTTTTTTTTAGGCTAAATTTCAGTATAGCCACTCACTGTGAGATATTCCCTCACTCACTCTCTCCCCATGTAATTGGCAATACTAAAACACGCTAGAAGGAAGGATTGGATTTTTTTTTTTTCTGTACTGTTGATGTTGCAGGTCCATCTCAAGGGAAGAGACTTGTCAAATTCTTCCTACCTTTCGACAGCAAGACTTCCCAGGGGTTTGAGTCCTGGACTATGTCACATTTTCCAATGCATCTCCAAGCTATTTCAGGGTGCACAAAGCATCTGCTCAGTGAGCACTTTTCAGATGCACTCCAAAAGGAGGTTTCCTCCCCACCATCCGTCCCAGCAACCAAAGGAGCCCAGCACAGCGGTGGGACTGTCACAAACCAGCAGCCACTGCTGCACTGAAAGCTTGGGGCTGATTATTCTCACTTAATACTCCTGTGCCATCTCAGTGGCAGCCTGCAGCACTGCATCGATCTCGGGAGCCAATGCGGGGAGAAGCTGCTGTCATTATGATGCTCATTCAAGCCTGACAGACTAATTGCCTCGCACTCACTGGCTGTTTTCTCTCCGACAGCCAGGCTGGGGGAGGCTGAGCCGGGTTTAATTGTCTCTCGCAAGGTTAACCATTTTAGCCTTTCCATACTTGGGCGATGCTCCTGGCATGGTGTTTGAAACAGCAGAATGGAACAGGAGGAGGAGGAGGAGGAGGAAGGCTGGGCATGGGGGTGTGGGGAACACAAAATAACCTGTAAACAAGGCACACGTGACGTGGAGCAAAACCGAACCTCCTTGGTGGGAGTATTAATATTCATTAACTTTCTGAGCACAAGCCTCTTGTCACTGCGGCTTTTTGCTGCTGAAGTGCTGTGGCTTTTTGTTCATTTTAATGTGACTTCTGGATTTTGCTGTGTTTAATCATCCGTAGCCGTGCTTAGCAGCCCAGGGAGGGCAGGTGGGAGAGGCTGCGTCTTCAGAGCAAGGTTGGGCTTTGCTTTGATGTTATTCATAGTGTTTTTGTGGAAAGAACGAGCTTAGAAAAGGATGGAGGTGCTTTGCCAAGGATCACGCCGCAGGCTAGAGGCAGAAATGGGAATTAAATTCTACATCCCCTGACCTGGGCCAATGGACTTCATATTGCTTTTCCACTTGTGCCTGTGAAATACAAACAGCATGCTTAAGACTTCACCAAAAAAGTCCAACTACTCCCAGTCCTACCATCATTTTACTTCGGGTGAGATGCAAATCATAGGAGAAAGCGCTGAAGTAAGTTTTAGAACTTGTTAAAAAACTGATGGGAGATGGACCCATAAAGTTGGATGTGGTTGGATGCTTTTCTCTCTGGCTGAGCTCTGGGCATATCTGTGGCTCCACAGGGAATTTGCTGGGCTGTGGACCCCCTTTGCTCCAACTCCAGGAGCGGGTCTGCTTGATGTCTGGAGGCGAGGATGGCAGGAGAGGACGTGCCTGGGAGTGGGAAACTTGAGGTGAAAAGCATATTGCACTTCCCCCAAAGCTTCCATCTCAGCTTCTATAAGGGCTCTTAGCGGCTGAGAAGGGAAAAAATCTGTTACGTGTCAGGACTCAAAGCATCCAAAACTTCTCACAAGAGAGAGGGTATTGAAAAGCAGGCCTTTCCAGTACTAGGAATGACACTTCTTCATCCTTAAGCACTAGTGCTCTGTCAGGCCACCACGCGTGCTTGCTGACAAGGTTGCTGGTTTTTCACCACGGCTTTTGATGCATGTGCATTACAGGAGCAGCACGGCCTTTGAGAGGAGCAAAACAGACGTGTTCCGAGTGAAAACCAATAACGTGGGACAAATAAAGAAAATAAGGTACCTGCGCAACAGTTGCTACCACAGCACCTTCTCTGCGAGGTGCTAATCGGATGACAGGCTGTAGAGGTTTTAGCACTGCCATGTTTTATTCATCATTCGTTAACGTGCTCCCATCAAGGTGAAGTTAAGGGGTGGTAAAAGCTTGTTTACTGCCTAAGATTTGAACTGAAGCGTGAAATCACCTACGGTATTGCTTATAACTATCCATGCTCCCCACCAAGAATTGTATTTCTGTCATGTGCAATCATGGGGAAAAACGTTTAGGACTGTTTTTATGTCCCAGTGGAGGTAAATGGGGTTTGCTATCCACTTTTGCTGAATTAGTGTCATGTAAATGATGATTATAATGTTTAACCACCATGTGACCAACCGCTATAAAATTAAAAATTAATAAGTAGTACAAAGAAAGCTGTGAAGAGGTGGTTTAAACAAAATAAGAGGGAGAAGAGAGCAGAAGGGATACAGGGTGGGAAGGGAGTCCCTTATGTTTCAGATATGAAGTGCAAGGTGAATGAATGTATGTGCTGAACGAACGCGGAGAGCTGTGTATGTTTGCGTGCATCCCCTTGCAGGTAACAGCCCACAGATTCACCTATGATATCCATCCACAAATATACTGTTACCTTTAAAATACCCTGCAAAAAATATCCTGTATTTCCTGTAAGTCTTTTGAAACACTTTGGGTAGACGGCTACTAACAGGCGTTCTGTGTATAGTTGCTCTAAGCCCTGCCTAATACACAACATTCCACAAAATCTACGGTGCTAGTGTCCAGTCTTAATCAAAACACCAAAACCAGGGTTGTTCTTCCTCTAGGATTGAGCACGACAACACTGGACTGAACGCGGGCTGGTTCCTCGACCGCGTGATCGTGACCGACATGAACAGACCCCACCTCCGCTTCTACTTCCCCTGCAACAACTGGCTGAGCAAGGAGGATGGGGATGGACTGTATGTCAGAGACCTCGTCGGCAGCCTCAACCCCATGGATGTGCCCAAAAGTAAGGGGTTTTTTTTAAAAAAAAAAAAAAAAAGAAAGAAAAGCTTGGCTTTCCTGTGCTTTGTAAAAAAGGGCGGGGTTGCTTTGAGATGATTTCGTTATATGAAAAGTAATTGCATAGTCTAAGCTGATTTGAGTTTTCTTTATAGCCAGTGGAGAGAGATATAGGAAGATGCAAAATACCTCCAGAGGGTAATTTCTTCTTCCAGTGTTAGATCTGACAGCTTAGGGTGGGATAAATCACTGTTTGGAGAAGCTCCACTTTTTGGTTGAATACTGAAGGATCCATGACGACAACATTAAGTTAGATTAAATGGTCACATGTAGACGAGAGGCATCCTACACACTGGTATCCTCGAGTGCTATCCAAAGAGGCAGCATGGTTGCAGTCCCCTGTATAAAACTGAGTGTTTCCAGGCTCTGGTGATGTCGTGCAGGAAATTTCCGCAAAGAAACAAACAAACCCTCTTGCTGTAACTCTGCGCTGGTTTGCTGTATGTGTATGATATCGATATTGAGCTGGTGCCTGTTTTTCATAGTGGTTTTAAGCTAATGATGTTGAAACAAAGCCAGGACAGCTTGCAAACTCAAATTGGTATCAGCGTGTAGGCCATGTGGTGATGTATACTGCCTGTAACGTGAGTGGGAAGGCGATCAAGATGTGAAAGTGGAGCCAGCAAACCAGTCTCAGGTGCGATGTCAGCGGTTTATCCGCAAGTGCTAAAGAGGAAAATGAGTGGTATTTTCCTGATGGCCTCATCAGTGCACTGCTCCTTTTCCGGGAGCTTGGTTTTGGGCACGGAACTGAAGTACATCCGCCACCAGCTGCAGGTCTGTGGGAAAAGAGAGGTGTATAGTTTGGTGCTAAAAAGGAGAAACTTGTGCTTTTTCTAGCATCTCATCCTGCTGAGTACAGGTAGTAGATTTCTTGCAATAATGTGCTGACACAACCACTTAGGAGCAACCCTTTGGTGAAACCAGTTTGTTGCCAAGCTTAATACAGTGCTGTGAGCATTGACAGATGCTCTAGAAGGGCAAAGAATTGTTATTTTTATTGAGGTCCTGTTTGAAGTTAACACTGCAACAATAAACCAAATTGACCCTGAATTGTTAAGTAATCTTGCCCTACTGAGATACAACCTTCTAAAACAGTTTTGGCATGTTGGATATGTAGGTATTAAAAGACACTGTGTGTGAACTAGTGTGCACAGATAATATTCATTGACAGGAAATGTAGGTGGGAGCATTTTAGAAATGCAGACATCCCCAGGGTGGCTGCCACAGGGGAATGAGATAACGTCTGGAGATATTATCTGCCAAAAACCCACCCAGTTACTGCTGGGGCTGTGTGTACTGAAGTATTTTGCCACTTTTTGCATCCAATTGGTTTGTGAAATGGAGAATTTAGGGACAGTCTTAATGTTAAGAATTAAGAGGCAGGGAGGGTCTGGAGAAAGTAGTGAATGAGTCAAAGCAATACACAATTAAGGAGAGGTTCCCTTGAGGAGGAAGTCAACCATTCAATCTTAATAGATCTTTAAATGACACAACTGCCTTATCTGAATTTATTATTGCCCCTGCCTGGGAGAGATGATTCAAGGGAACGCATGTGATTTCCTCCATCCTGTTCAACACCTGTCTCACAGCAGGAAAGGACTCGTGGGCTAAACCCTCAGCTGGTACAAAAGAGCGCAGCTCCACTGAAATTTCTGGAACAATTTTGCATTTCACCAGCCAGGCAGCAAGTCCCGAGTGCTCACTCCTCTGGAGGAGTGGTTTTGGGTTACAGATGAACCGCTCACTCTGCGCTTCGTACAGGACAAATACAAATAAGATTGTCTCCCAAGGGTGAAAGAAAAGCTTTCACCAGGCATTTGTCAGAAGGGCATCTGTTCTCACCACCTCTGTCAGAGAGAAGAACCCACTTTTGAGTGGCAGTGGGTGCCCCACGGCCGCCCATGTGAATACGGGGAGCGGGGCTGGGGCCAGAGCCACGGGTGAAGGGTTGGAAGCCTTCCAGGTGGCAGGTCTGAATCTGTAAGAGGAGAGGGTTAGCTCTGCTATCTCAGGTTGCAGTTCCCCTTGAACCATAATTAATGAAAGATAAACATTCCCAGAGTGCTGTGGTGAACTGTCAGCTGCAAATGTAAATGTATCTGAATTAATTTGCCTCCCTCTGGATCAGTAAAGGTCTGAAATGAGATTGTGATATGATTTTCTCTGTAAAAGTAATTTGCCCTAAATTTGGTTGGGTTTGGGTTTGTTTGGTGTTTGTTTCTTTTTTTTCCCCAATGGATTAAAATAATGGTGTTTACTCTTTACATATTAATATTTTCTAGGCCACTAGATAACTGAATAATTATGTGGCTTTGTGGGTTTATGTGCCTGTAAAGAAAGATTAGTAACTCTCTCCTAAGTCTGTGTTCCCATTATCAGTGTTCTGTGTGCCATACTCTTCTCCTTTCTATGGCTATGTCTCTTCAATCACTGTTTCCCTTTTTTCTTTAGTTTTTCTTTATAAACTACCCAGTCACTGTTGCTGCCAAACTTAGCTTCATGCTTTGCTTTCATGCTCTATTTGCTGTCACAGTCAGGAATGTTTTTGGAGGTAATCAAACAAGCTTCTTCTGTGTTCCCTCTCCTGCAGCACCTTCAGCTTTTGATCTTCTTCTTGAGAACTTTTCCATCTTTCTCATGAGCATTTTCCTTCCTCCTTGAACTGGAGGTCACTGCTGGGACGTGCATCTTCTCTGTGCTGTGTGTGGGATGAATTAGGACATGAGAAAAATGAACTGCTTTTTTTTGGTCATATTTTTCCTTTGTTGAAGAGGCATCTCAAGCATATTTGAAGGGTGCCTGGACCAAAACAGATCATGCTTATGAGGAAACTCAGCCTCTTTCTTGGTGAGGAGCACAGGCCAACCAGAGAATCCCTGCAGGACTGTGATTTTTGAAGAGGTTAATTTAAAGAGAAAAGCAGAGGAGTTATCAAAAAATGCAGAATATAATATGTAGCAAAACCAGCCAACATATAATGGAAAAAACAGACACACACACTCAAAAAACAAAAGTAAAGTACTTTCCATGGTCCAAATAGAGCTACCAAGAATGGCAGCACTACTTAGCAATTGCAGATGCCTGAGTGATTGCATTTACCTATCCGAGAAAAATGTCTCCCATCAGGTTCCCTGTAGAGTGCCACACATTTCTCAAGGAGAACAAGTTACATTTTAAGTGTTCCTGTCTGAATGATCCTCTATTCCCTGTACTCACATCCGTGGCATCATATGCCAATGGCCCTTTGACAGTGGTAGTGTCACAGATTCTTATTTACTCAGCAGCTGCTACTGGCAGCTGGATCAATTTACATTACAGGTATTAATTACAAGGAAGGGCTATTGTTCAGCTCTATGCTGCTTCACTTGAGTTTATGAAACCTTAGGATTGTATGACTGTGGTTCAGCCTTTATGCAAGGGACCGGCTCAAAACTGAAGTCAGGTGCTTGTTTTCCTTTGAGTGTTGTGGGTTTTGGTTCACTCTGAGGGTTTCTGATGTCCTACCAAAGCAGTGGGGGAGGAGAGCATTCATAATAGCTGGCAGCTGCATTAATAAGATCTACTGACCCCAGTGGAGATGTAAAAGTGCACGAGATTCAGGAGCCAGTCCATAGGATCACAGAATTACTTAGGTTGGAAAAGCTCTCTAAGATCACCAAGTCCAACCATTCTCACGCAACTTCCAAGGCCACCACTAACCCATGTCCCAAACTGCCACATCCACATGGCTGCCCTGGGCAGCTGTATCAGGACAGGACAACCCTTTCCATGAGGAAATTTTCCCAAAGTCCAGTCTAAACCTCCCCTGACACAGCTTGGTCATGAACCAGATTTGTCATGAATCATTTGTGCCCCTCAGTGGACAGACCCTCATGTCTCCCCATCCCATGGTGACTCTCATTTGTCTGGACTTTGCTGGCTCTGTTTCTGCTGCAAGTGGGACACGAGGCCTGAGCTTTTCTCCATCCCTGTGTGTGATGGGTACAGCTTTTTATCATCCAGCTGGAAAAAAGGGAGTCCTGAGAGTTGGTCTTCAGGTGGATTGAAGAGTTTCTCAAGACATAATGCTAAAATATTTTTGCGATGCTAAGTTGTGTCCTGATTCATAAAAGAAGCTGAGGTTTGGTTGGGTTAGATGGTAAGTTGTTTATCCATGGACCATCTTTTCTCTGGGGTGAGCACAGGCAGTTATTCAGCTGGTTGAGGTTAGTCTGGGCTTTCTGCAGTATGACCTCCAGCTATCCTCAGAACAAGGGAAACACATATTGGCTGTTCTTGATTTCCCTTGAAACCTCTCTCTAATCAAACAATTCTCTGCACATGCCCTTTACTATGAGATCATTCATTTACAGAGGGGATGTTCATGCACTCCTTAAAATCACGTTTAAGAGCACAGAGAGCTGAAAACAAATTCAGTCTTCTGTGCAATTGCAGTTTACACTAACCTGTGAAATTTTGCTCAAGTCTTTGCAACCTGCCTGTCGCAAATAGGACTGATTTCCCTCTGGCTTTTTGGCCATCAGCAGCCTGAAATTATTTAGGATTGGACATGATGGACTATAAAAGTGCATGGGACAGCAGCTCATGTCAAACTCTTTCAAGGCTGCCTATTCCCAGTAGGACAGAATGGCTTATGTGACCTCAAACTGTAGAACTCCTTCCACCTCTACTTTTTTGGGTTAAAGTTTAGTCTTATTTGGTCTGTTAATTATGAATGTGAGGAGCACATGTGGGAGAACAACATGTGGCACACCTTGACCTTGAGGATGGGAGAGCCCAACACAGTTTTGTTATGTTTAATTTTCCCATACTTAATTGTCCTGGGAATTGGTCACCTACTGGTTTTTAGTGTTATTACACAAAAAATCGATCACAAGATTAGATCAGGTGTAGCTGTGGGCTACCATCCTGTAGTCTGGATGGTCCTTTGCAGGCAGACATGAAATTTCTGCCTTGACAAGAATGTGCTTTGAACTGGAAGGTTGCTGGCTGTGCCAGTTCTGACCTGATTAGGAGTTGATATATGATGCATCTGAGAGTTTGCATGGATATGTCCCAAGGGTTATGGCTGTAAGATCACAATGAGCAGCTGGGAACTGGATCCCACTAAAGGCAGATGAGTGGTGAAATGTCCCTTGTGTGCTTGTGCAGGCTGAGGGAAGTCTCGGCTTTAAAAAAAATTAGAACAATATTTATTATAATTACAAATGACAGAAGTTCAGATGATCAAGTTGCAGGTCAGTCCCAATCCATTAGTCTTTCAAAAGTTTGCTTGAATCACAGGTCTGCCCTCATCTGGGGCAGAGTTAATGAGATCACCCAAGGAGAGTGAGATAGTTTGTGTTCATGGTGGGTCAGAGGGGAAGACCATGGACATAGAGAGCCACAGAACAGCTTCCTTTGAAGGCAGGAATGGCAGTCAGTGCAGGCTTTATGAAGGCAATCTGTGCATTTGAAGAAGCAGCCTGTGCTGGACTTCCCTGTCCACTGTGCACTTGAAACCACCTGTGCAAGCACACACAGAGTTAACATACTCCAGGTATTCTCTGAGGTTTCTAAATCCACTAGGACCTAAAACTCATATATTTGAGCTGGGAATGTGAGCTGTGTTATTTCTTTCCTCTGTAAAGGAGGCTTGTCCTAAGACTTCACAGTTCGTTGTCCAGAGTTTTACTGTCTTATGAGGCATTGACCTGGCTGTGGTTTGAGGAAACACTCAGCCAAGTCCTTCCTGCTGCCATGGGATGTGCATATCCCTGAGGGCTGGGCTGGATCCAAACTGGAGCTGTGGCCAATATTTCTCAATGACATAGTGGTGGTAGAAGCTCTGGTAAGGGGCAGCATTTGAGATCTGAGGCACCAGTCAACGATGCCCTTTGGGCTTTGCAACCTCATTTTATGAAACATGAACAGTCTGGAGAGCTGGGCTTGTGGCTGACCCCCCATCTCTGGAAGGATTTAAAAGGTGTGTAAATGTGGCATGTGGGGATATGGGTTAGTGGTGACCTTGGCAGTGCTGGGGGAACAGTCTGACTTATTGATCTTAGAGGGCTTTTCCGGCCTAAATGATTTCATGATTCCCAGGGTCGTGTTTCAAAATTAGGTCTCACAGTTTGGAAACTTTCATGATCAGAAAAATGAAAAGAGATTATTTCTGAGGACACAGAAGTGGAAGGAGAGGGAATGAAATATTAATAAGTGTTACCTGCTCATCAAAATTCATCTTTATTTACATTGAGAACTGGAAGTGTATAATCAGCCCAGGAAAATGCAGCTAAATATATTTATGAAATAAATATGAGTTGTTTACTTTTGAGTAATGGTGAATACCCTCTGTGTTAAGGATGAGGCCTTGCTGCATGCTGAAGCATTCAATAAACAAGGTTTGTAGAGGGAGTAATATCTTTTACCACCCCATTGATAACATGAGGGAAAAAAATTGTCAAGCTATCCGGCATACTGAGTACCCAGAAATGTCTTTTATCTTTGGTCAAAAATACTCCAGTTGGTCTCATAAGCACTTTACTCTCCCTGCAAACTTTGCCCATCTTATACCACTGTGTCCAAAATGAGGCAGCTATGGACATTTTACTTGTAATGTATTTTTTTGCCGGTTGTTTTATCTCTAAAGATAGGCAAAAGGAAAGAGAAATTGAAATACAGAAATAAAAAGAAACACTAGTGACTTGTAAACCACAAGGAAGACAGGATGCACAGAGCTCTGAAATGGGATGGAAATAGAGATTTGTAATTCATATCAAGGACTTCATGTTTCAAGAGAAAGAATTTTGAAGAGGCATGAGACATCTCCGTGTATAGATCTATGTGTACCCAATACAAAACAGATAGTACAGCACGTTTGTGAAGATGTGGGATAATTTTGACTAATTATGTCTATATATGGAAATTAATTCAGCTATCAGTTTTAAAATAGAGTAACTTTTAAAAAGATATGATTTATTCAAAGCAAGACTTAAGTAGAGTGAGAATAATAAGGTTTTTAACAATACTGTAAAATTATTTCACTCCTATTTCTGAGCAAAAGTGTTTAACCCAAGAGGATATTTTCAGTGATTTCTTCAGTTTTGATAATATCAGACCTGAGGAAAGCAGAAAACAGATAATTTCTTTTGTGAAATGTCTGCCTTTTTTTGCTGTTGTTTTTTGGTTGGTTTTGTTTTGTTGTGTTTTTTTTTTTTTTTTAATGTTTTTTTTTTTAATGGGCTTCCACCCTGGGGCTGAACTAATGCAAAGTAACGATAAATCTTGGAGAATTAGATGAACAATGATTTCTGCACTGCTGTCACAAGGTGGGTTGCCCCTGTGCTAAGCTCTCTGCTTCTGCAGCTAAACCACTATTGTCTCCTGAGCAAGGTCATTTAAAGCTCACTTCAAAAAGTCATCATTGCTTTGAAGTCGCAGTAGGAACATCAGTTTAGCATATCCTACAAGCAAAGCCTCCTGCATGTGGTAGATTGCCTCTCACAGGCTCTGCAGAGGGATGATCCAGGCTGAATCCTAACACATTAACTGTTTTGATGCACACTTTGACTCCACGTCAGAGCCACAGAAAATGGAGCTGAATCCCACGGTCTCTGGCCTGGGTGGGGAGGCTCAGTGTCAGAGTTAATTACGGGAGGGGCACAAGGCAGAGGTTGAGGGTGGTGCAGTACTCAACAGAGCAAACTCTCTTATCACAGAGTCACAGGATACCCTGAGTCTGAAGGCACCTCCAAGGAACATCAAGGCCAACTCCTGACCCTGCACAGGACAACCCCAAGGGTCCCACCGTGTGCCTGAGAGCGTTGTCCGAACACTTGTGGAATCATTTCTTTCTCCCGTGTGTTGTGGCCTCCTTGGGTGACAGCAATAGCGCCTCTTAAGAAGACACTTTCACAGAGCTCTTATGAGATTAAAGAAATGCTGAACCAGGGCCATGCTATCCTTGGTGCTGTCTCTAAATATGGGCACCCCAGAGGCATCCAGAGGCTCCTCAGCATTTCTCCCTTGCTAAGAAGGTGTTTTGGCAGAGGTTGTCATGGCCAAATGCCACAGAATTTGGGTTAAAAGGGGCCTTTAAAGACCATCTAGTCCAACCCCCTGCAATGAGCAGGGACATCTTCAACTAGATCAGGTTGCTCATAGCCCTGTCCAACGCACAACTCTTCCTTATTCAGCATCCCCTGTGCTCCAGGTGTGCTTGTAACCTGCATTTCCAGTTCGAACCCTTGGTTAAAGGAGCTGTTCCCCACCTCTGAAGGCACAGCTCATTAATAAAGGCAGCTGTCAATTACCCTTGAAAGACATTAATTACTTTTGAGCTCTAAACCGACCTTTTGAATTCAGTGCTCTCCAGGATGGGGAAAAAAAAGTCTTTATCTGTGTGCAGATTGCTTTGTGCAAGAGCAGGACATGATTTTGAGACAGATCTGGCTGCTGGTGAGCTCAGCAGGGCTCCACTGCTTTTGCAGGGGTTGTTTTAGGTGCTCAATACTTTTTGCTCTGTGTGGCTGTGTCTAGGGTCCCTGCTCCTGTGTCACAGAGAGGTGTAATGATCGAGGCTGGGTGAGCTTTCCCCTCTGCAGTGTTCGCAGAGACTGGATTGCTGGACATGAAAAAGCAGCAGGGCACCTCCACCAGGTCAGCAGAAGCTCGTCTAGGAAGAGGAGGTGTTATCCTGGTAGGATGGGCTCTCTCTCAGGACAGACAAGAACTAAATTCAAATGTTTGCTGTGAACCAAGCATATTGGGAGGCCAGGCCCCAGCTTCGTGCCCTAACCATAGGCTGTCTGACATTTTAAGGCTGCTCTGACCAAGAACTCTGTCACTGAGGAACATGCTGTCACCACTGGTATAAAGGAGCTTCCATTTTGACAAGTCAGTCCTTTCCATCAAGAAGAGATTTTGTCAGAAAGTTTCTGGTGGGATGGAATGACTGACTCGATCTGACATCAAGGAACCAAAGCATATGGATGTTAAACCACCTTCCCGAGCTCCTGCAAGAAGACTGTGGCAGACTCAGGTTGAAATTGTACCTCGTCTACAGATTCAAGCCCCTGCTCTCTCCCTCTAGCAACAATTCTTTTCACTTTTCGCACAAACCACGGAAGTATTTCTTCTCCAGCAGCAATTCAGAGACAGTGGTAGTGCCTCTCCCCCACCTCCACGCCTTCCCAAATCTGCCTGCTCAGTGCTGAGCAGCAGAGAGTGGATCTCAAACATTGCCGCCCTTGGAAGCACTGTGAAAACAGAAGGATAATTGCTAAAAGTTGCCCTGTGAGAGGAATCCGTTGCTGCCTATGGCTTGGTTCCCTGCTTTTAACCCTGAGTGTTTTGCCACCGAGGGCCATGGCATTTCTCAGATGTCGGATGCTGAGGGGCTGCCCTGCTCCGTGGCAGGTCGTGCACACGGCAGGTAGGCAGGGCTGTCTAGCTGGGAATTCACTGTGCCCTGCAGGAGGTGATAACACTAGGTAATGAAGCACAGCCGACTTTGTTTTCCTGCCCAAATCTCCTGCTTCTGCTGCTACAAACTCGGCAGACTGTGTGTAAACACCCTATCTAATGCTCCAGATAACAGTTGCTACAGGATTTCTTTAGGCAATCGCATCCTATGGTGGTTCAAGTGACCATGATATCATATTGCTAAATAAATGGCATTAACAGATGAATATCACACAGCTGAACAGTCACCTGCAGCTTGCAGGTGGAAGGATTTGACTGGGATATATCCACGTGTTTTCCATGGCTGGGGGCAGGACAGAGGCTGCACAAGAGCACCCAGGGGTGCTGGGTCTGGATAAAAAGATTCTGAGCAATATGCTGGGTTAGTGCTGCCCCCAGCTCATCGGGATGGCATTGGGAACAGCCTGGATGGGGAATAGTGGGAGGCAGGAGACCAGCAGCCTCATTCCCTTTGCCCCCCAGGAGCAGCATTGGGAGTGTATCACATTCGCAAAAATAATTCTCTTGGGTCTCGCATGGAGAGAGCCTGACTCCAGCCCACAGTGCAAGATTAACCTTTCCTCCTCGCTGCTGAGAAGCTGAGGCTGAGTTAATCAGCAACAGACAAGCTGATGGACTGTCACACCTCTGCTAAATTAATGCAGTGGGGTTACATCAGTGCCACCCCACTGCTTCGCAGGGATGGCATCCTGGCAATGTCTTCAAATGCTTCTTTGGGACAGCTTTGTCTGCGTCAGTGTGTTGGATGAGAGATGTCAGAGGGAGCTGAGTTGTCTGTTAGTGGAGCAGACACCCAAGTGTAAAGAGAAGGAAGGTGCTCTAACCACAGAGGGCATTTGCACTTGTGTTGCAATGGGAAGAGGAAAGACAGCAGAAAATAGCTACTGCTCTTCCTACTGATTTTTCTTTGCTGTTCTGCTCTTGGCATCTTGCAGTTCGTGCCTCTGAAGCTGCTAATTTTGCTCCTAGGAAAGCTCCCCTCCCCGTGCCTGTGCTGCAGTGAGCCTGCACTGCTCGATGGAGGCACAGCTTTTACATTAGCATTTTGCATGTTCACAGTGCTAGGAGAAGCATTCAGGAAAAAAAATATCCAGGCAACATCTTGATCCCTGTTTTGCAGATGAAGTCAGAGCCATGTATTGAAATTAATTAAAAAAAAAAAAAGGCAAGTTGGTATTTTTGAAAAGATGCTGCTGCTAAGGGCTTAAAGAATCATCCACCCATGCTCAAAATGAAGAGTGCTTGACTTAAGCCAGATCTCTGCCTGGCTGCAATGAGAGCTTTTTCTTGCATGCTTTTAGCAGCTGAATTCTCACTGTTTTTTTGAGAGGTAGCTTTCCTTTCTATTTAAATTTTCACATCCACCATGTCATTCTGTAAGATGTGCTGATGTATAAAGCAAAGGACCCCTGAGCAGCATGAAATGCTCCTGTCCCTGCTGCAACTGAGTGTTGAATTGCTTAGAGAGGGAGAGAGTTCTGGCAAAAATTCAGTGTGGCTCAGGACTGATCTTGTTTGCTTCCTGGGAGATGGAGGAGCAACGATTTTCCTGTAAGCAGACCTGAGAGGTCCTGACCCCAGGTGTGGGGTCAAGCTGCAGTGCACAGTTTCACAGTTGTAAACGTGAAAAAAATAAAAGGGAAAACCTGATGAACAGAGGCTAGGCATGATCCCATAGTCTGTGAAGCAGGGATGTGCCATGACTTCTGCCAAGGACCTCTAGTGCTCTTGGAGTGGCTTTGCCCATGGAAACACATCAGCACGGAGAATGGGCCTGCCAGCACGTGTTCTGCACCCCAGCCTTGCTTACACTTTAGGGGGCAACATAAACCCCTCACAGCACAGTGCCCTGTGATTGCCACCAGCTCAAAATAACCCACCTGTGGTCTCAGGAATCAGCTCTGCCACGGGGCTCTCTGTGCTGACACTCCGTGTGTGTATAGAGCCCTTGGGACCGCTTAGTGTTCCGAGCAGGTTGTCAGAGGATGTCATTCTGTACCTTAGATTTGAAATACAGCCATGTTGAGAAACCTGTCAAGGTGTTTGATCTGGCACATAGTTTTACCAATGTTTTTCTTGCTGACCAGACGTTATTTTTGCAGAAGCTGTACAAGGTGTCCCCCCTGCCCTGTGTTTGGTCACTGCTCCTCATTGCTCTTCATGGACTTGTTCTCTGCATGTCCTCCTTGATGCTCTGCATGCATTCAGGCATCCTTCTGGTCTGTATTTCAAGTGGCATAAACCCTTATCCTACAAGGGCAATCTAAGTTTGGCTACTGTTGCTTGTCCTTTTGAGGATCCTTTTATCCCATCGGGTTCTTCTGGCCCCTGAAAAGTGGAGTGGAAAATTAATCACTGACATGAGAAAAAAATATTCTAGAGGAGGTGCATAGAGCAAAGCTTCTGGAAAAATGTGGTCTGTGATTAAAGATCTCACAGTGGGTCAGTTTTAGTTAGAGCAGCTTAGTGGCCAAGTGGGAGCTGTAAATTGCACCATCTCCATCCCTGGCTAATGCAAATGAACTCTTTTGGTGTCGGTACAGCTCTAGCAGGCTGCTAGAGCTCTGTGAACTGAAGCAAAAGAGTTAAAGAGAATCATTAAGGCATTTTCTCCCTTGTCTGAGCCTGGACCTGTCCTCCTCTTTCTTGTTATTTAGTATTTATTGCAGTTTTATCGTTATTATTTTATTTGCAGTGGCATGTTTTGCGATGGGGCGCCAAGGATGTCAGCTCGATTTTCAGCCTTTTCCCAGCACAGTCATTAAACTGTGACAGGTGATTTTCCCTTCTGTTTAGGCTCTGCTTTTGTATACCTCACCCTGGGAGCTGAGAGCATCATTATAATTCAGGGGATGGTCCAACAACTGCTTTTCATATGTTTGCTCTCACATCCTCTGCCTCAGCAGGAGCATGTGCACCAGAGTGTCTGCTGTCTTTTAGAATAATTTTTAATATGCACTGGTTATGGTGGAGGAGCTGGAGGACCTGTTCTGGGAATGGTAACCCAGTGTTTGTGATATTCCATGGCTCCTGAGGGAATCCATTTCTGGAGTTGGCTGGGAAGCCCAGAGAAGGTTTTCCCCTAAATTTGCACCTGCCAGAGGGAAAAGAGTTGCAAATCATGAATCACAGTTAACAGTTGGACTTGAAGATCTTAGAGGTCTTTATCAGCCTTAATGATTCTGTGGTGCAGAAAATTTTGTTTCTGCAAAGGATGTACATGTGAGACCTGTGCATTTGACCCTTTCATTGGAGCAGAGTGTCTGGGACTCAGAAATAAAGAGCTGAAGTAGCACAGAGCTTTCAGTGTCAGCTGCCCAGGGCTCAGTAACAGAGACTTTGTTGAGGGCATATCATGTGCTGTTCAGCTGTAGATTTTGCATTCCTTTTCATCAGTTTAGTTTTGTGTCTTTCTGTCTGCCTCCAGCACTGGTTTGTCATGGAAGATACAGCACCAGATGTTTGTCACGGCTGTTTGCCTGGAGGAGCAAGGTAGTCAGGTAGACTTGAGTGGTAGGTTCTGAAGTTTGGCCCAGATAAAGTCACACTGAAGGTCATGGGAGTTTTGTCATTGGTTTCAGAAGAAGCCGAGCTCTCGTTGGCTGTCCTTGGGAACAAAGTGAGTCCCACTCTGATCCATCTGAAGAACTTGCTTTTCAAACTCACGTACATGACATGTGTGGAGTGTTTGTGGTGTGGCTCACCCACAGGGTTTTTGTGTTGCTTTTTGCCACACATGATGTATCTTCACAGTGTCACAGCTCCTTGGATTTACTCCTGTTTCCCCATCAAATGAAAAAGATTGTTGTGGGTTTTTTTTTTTAAGCTCAACAGGGTGGCTACCTTCACATTTTTGTGTTTATGCAGTGACTGACCTTTCATAGAATCATAGAACCAGAAAATGGTTTGGGTTGGAAGGGACCCTAAGGATTATATTATTCCAAGCCCCTGCCATGGACAGGGTCACCTTCTAGGTTGTTCCAAGCCCTGTCCAACCTTGGACACTTCCAGGGATGGGGCAGCCACAGCTTCTCTGGGCAACCTGTGCCAGCCCCTCACCACTCTCACAGTCAAGAATTTCTTCTGTATATCTGATCTGAATTTCCCCTTTTTCAGTTTGATTCCGTTACTCCTTGTTCTATCACTACACTACTATTTCCTCAAAGTACTTGTCACCAGCCAGGCTTAATATAAACTAAACTGTAGAAATAGCTCTAGGACAGCACTGGGATCAGAGGGGTCAGGTCTGAGCTTGGGCAGACGGCTGGCTCTGTAACTCTGTAACTCCTTGACAACTGGAGAAAGCAAAGCTTGTATGTAGGTCCTAGTTCATTTAACGCCCCTTTTATCAACATGAAGATTTTCCCTTTCTCATCCTCTTCACCTTTCAGTGTCAAGGCCAGGAACTGAGTGATCTGTGCTCTTGCCCTGGGCAGTGAATACGCAGTGTCGGAGTTCTGCCTATGGATTTTATTCCTCATATGGAGAAGAGGGTCAGTGTTCCAAGAGCCATCGTTCAGACAAACTTTCAAGAGAGTATCAGCCCAGCCTGAGTTGTTTTGTGACGTTATGTTCTGCATCAAACCTCTGAGTTATTAATGTGTTGTGATTTGTGCCTCTCTCCTTGCAGTCAATAAGTACGTGGTCCGGGTTTTCACTGGTGAAGTCAGCGGCAGTGGAACAGATGCAGATGTCTTCATTAACATCTTCGGTGAGAAAGGAGACACAGGTATTCAAATGCAAATAATTTCCTAAAATATTTCCTCCTGCTCTGCAGGACTGTGATCTGAACAACTCACAAAGGCGACATGGCAAACGCAGAATAATTTGGCTGAGTGAAGGGCACGACAAGTGGTGGTTTTAGCTCTGGGGCTTCTCACATCCACATCCCCTGGAAGCTGCGACTGCAGTGCAGCAGTCATGGCTGGGCTGTGACCGAAGTTACCTGCCACTAAAAAACCCAAACCCTGGGGAAATGCAGCATAAACCACCCGCAGGAAGCGGTGGAGGAAGTGCCGGTCCACTTAAGCATCCAACACCGATGTGTATTTACAGTGCATGCATTGAGAGCTCTGTGTCTCATTTTCTGGGTCCCTGCATGGGTAACGATGTCCCTTCTGTGTGGCAAATGTTGGGGCTGAGCCTGCCTGGCCATTTGGAAAAATAATCTCACCAAGGTTTGTGTTAGTCGGCTTTAAAGCAATGGTGTTAGCTTTTTTATTTCTTTTATTTTTTTTAATGTAGATTGTATGCAAAAGTGGTCTGGAAACATTAAATTAGTCCTTTAAAAAATATTTTTAACTGAAAAATAATAAAATATGTGCCTGAACCAAACTCTTGGGGCCATAGAGAAAAGTGGGTGGAAATTCCTGGAGACCCAGAGAGCAAATATTCTCTCTCTTCTACACTGCACCTATCCTATCAAATTCAAGAAATAATGATATTATGTCTGCCAAGTATCCTTGAACAGATGATGAAAGCTAGTGGATGGGGCTCATCCTTGATTAATCCTCCAGACTTTTACAAGGGGATTCATCTGATCTCACTGAAGACATCCAAAAAGTGGGAGTCCAAATCTAAGCTGGTTGTCCTGGCACTCTGTCATATCTACACAAAGAAATAACACCCTTGCCCACTGACACTTTTCCCTGCACTGGTGCCTTGGGTGAGTTCAATCCAACTCACAGCATCGCTCGTGCAGGAGCAATGTTGGCTGCAACCACAGTCAGAGCTTTAATACTTTTCATAAAGGCAGATTCCTGTGAGATCAGGAAAAAGCCAACAGCCCTGGCTGGGTCCTAATTTGAAAATAAATCCTTCCTGTCGGATGCAGCAAAGAATTCCGTGTCCCGAAATGTCAAAATCTGCAGCTTGTGACCAAAGCCTTTTTTTTGAACAGTTTGGAGATTTTCAAAGACATTAAAAATAAAAGGGAAATGTGGTAATATTAAAAAAAAAAAGAAAAAAGAAAAAAAGATTTAAGAGCCATCTGGATATATATTTCTGAAAGCTCTGAGAGCTGTAAGTAACTGTGACATTAGAATGGAAATCCTGGTCTTTTGTGTGCTCGAGAAAAGGTACCCTTTTTATTAGAATATAAAGTCCTCTGCCTTTACCTTGAATCCTGGTTGCAGAGAGCTGATACCTGGGGAATATTTGATTCAGCCAGTGATGACATTCCTAAATATTCCTTTACTTACAAACACACATGTGCCAGTAACCCTTTCCTCCTTGGAGTTATTATTTATTATTTTTTATTTGTTTGTTTAATCTTATTTAATTTTTTATCTTTTTTTTTTTTTCCCCCTCAGGTGTGAGGAGACTGGACAATGACAAAGACAACTTTGAAAAAGGAGCAGAGGACAAGTTCACACTTGATGCTCCAAATCTGGGAAAATTAAGAAAGATTAATATAGGGCACAATAACAAGGGAGGCTCTGCTGGCTGGTTCCTTGCAAAGGTTAGTTACTCATGATAAATGCAATATAAGCGTGCCAGGGGTCAAAATATCCCACTTACCCTCTCAGGGGTCTGGTACCAAGAAAATGTAAGGATAATTGCTGGTGATACAAGTTACTGAGAGAGTCACAAATCAAGTTTTCACCTTTCCGGAAGTTTCCTCTTCAGGACTTGCTGTTTCTGCAGAGCAAAGAGGGCTGATGAAGTGCTGGCAGCAGCCTGGTGCGTGCCAGCATGGTGCATCTCAAACAGGTGCAGCAAATTCAAATTGGACAATTAGAATTCCAGTTGGGTAGTTTGGTTTCAAACTAAAAGAGGGCTGATCTGGATTAGACATGAGGAATAAGTTTGGGTTTTTTTTTTACAATGAAGGTGGTAAAACACTGGCACAGGTCCTGTCTCAATCACAGCAGTTTGTTTGACCAAGGAGGATGAATTCTCCAAGCCAGGGCCTCCAAGCCCCCTCTCATTCTGTTGACTTAACTCATTATCAAGACCATAAAGATACCAGAGTCTAAGAAATATCTGTTGGGTCTGTTCACACTGGAAATCTGCAAACTTACAGCTTGGCCAAGTTTAAGTGATTTGTCATTGGCACATCAAAAGAGATATACCTGCCACAAAGATCCCTTTCTTCCTCTTTCCTGCTCATTTTAATCTGCTGCTATAAGGTAGGAAGGTATTATAGCTTTTAGTGAAATGGTTGAAGGAGTATTTTAAAAGGAGAAATCCATGACTCTTCCCTCTAGTCTCATTTTCTTTTAATGTTTTTTTAATGCAATTTAACATAGCTGGCTTTAATCCACAGAAGATCTCACCCCAGATTTGTAAATCCTAGGTAAGAGAGTGGTTTGATGGGTTACAAATGCAAATATTAGCACATGCTTTTCCACCGTCACCATACAATGCAGGAAAAGTTATGATGTTGGTTGTCCATGAAAAATGCAGAAATGAAAAACAGAGCAGTTGTGCTCAGTGTAACAGAGCACAGTGAGGGGGAAAAAGCACAGAAAAAGAACCTCATTCTCACGTCACAGGTGATGTGACATGTTTTTTAGTGTCGGTGAGTTTGCTAAGTCCCTAAGCCTGGAGTAGCGATGACTTGCCGCCAACACTTTAACCCTACCACAAGCCTCCAAGATGTTTGTGGTTAAGTGGAAAGCAACTTTTAGCTTGCAAATTCACCTGGAAAGTTCAGAGAACTGAGCTAAAATATCTCAGTTATTGTCTACTGTTGGTAGATGGTTTTGTGCGAGTTGCTCCGATACTTGGAGGCTCTAGCGTTCTCACTCCTGAATGAACCTGTTCTCAAGTTTCTTGTGTTTTCAGTGTGGCTTATCCTCAGAGATGGTTTTCTGCCTCTAAATTTATGAATAAACCCATTAGAAGGAACCCAAAGAGGATCAGCTGGTAGAGAGGAATCAGAGTGTTGATATTTCTCCTGAACCTCGTCTGTTTTATTCTCTAACACTCCAGCACGGCACTGCTCTCTCATCCTGACAACCCCAGCCCTGGCAGATGCTGATGTCTACGAAGGCACAACGAGAATCAGTGATGCTACAGGCAACAGCACGGTGTGGGATGAGTGACAGGAGGGGAAGCTCTGTTTTCCAGAGAATGGCTTCATAAATTTATCCAAAAAGACAGATTTCAGATTCTCCCTGTTTGTTGAGAAAAGTGTCAAGGGCTTTCTATCCACAACAGTGATTTTTTTTTTCTCCTCTGAGGCATAAGCCATGCAGAGGAATAGAGATTTTGATTTCTTCTCTTCTTACCAAAATTCTTTAGTACCCTTCTCTGCTGTTTTAAGATACTACAGTAACTCTATCTATGGCAGGCTTCGGGAGCCCAGAAGAAGATATTGGTAAGAAACGCCTCAGCAGGAGGTGCAAAAAACTACCATCTAGTATTAAAGGGGAAGATTGTTCCCTAACTTGTTTTATTAAAATATCACCGAATCCTATGGTTTGGTTTGACAGGGGCCTTCAAGACAATCTATTTCCAACCCCCTGCCATGGGCAAGGGATGCCTTCTGCCAGACCAGGTTGCTCCAAATCCTGTCCAACTTCCAGGGATGAGGCAGCCACAGCTTCTCTGGGCAACCTGTGCCAGGGCCTCACCACCCTCACAGCCAGGAATTACTTCCCAATATCCCATCTAACCCTGCCCTCTGGCAGTGGGAAGCCATTCCCCCTTGTCCTATCAGTTCAGACCCTCATCCCAAGTCCCTCTCCAGCTCTCCTGTAGCCCCTTTAGGCACTGGAAGGGGCTCTCAGGTCTCCCTGGAGCCTTCTCTTCTCCAGGTGAACCCCCCCAGCTCTCCCAGCCTGGCTCCAGAGCAGAGGGGCTCCAGCCCTCAGAGCATCTCCGTGGCCTCCTCTGGACTCTCTCCAGCAGCTCCACATCCCTGTGCTGTTGTTCCCCAGGGCTGGAGGCAGCTCTGCAGGGGGGTCTCACCTGAGGGGGCAGAGGGGCAGAATCCCCCCCCCCACTGCTGCCCATGCTGTGGGATCAGCCCAGGGCACGAGGGTTTCTGTGTTGGGTTATGTCCATCCTCTCACCCACCAGCCCCTCCAGAACCTTCTCCCCAGGGCTGCTCTTGATCTGTTCTCTGTCCAGCCTATGTTTGTGCTTTGAATTGCCCCAACCCAGGTGCGGGATCTTGCACTTGGCCTGGTTGAACTTCATAATGTTTGCACAGCTCCACCTCATTGGTGGTCCAAAGAGCCAAATCCCTCCAAATTAGAAGCTGTTCCTACTGCAGGGTATCACGGCTGCCTTTGCAATGGTTCCACCCTGGAATAACTGATCAGGATAAAGTGATGTTACTAGGTCACACGAGCTGATCTGATGGTCTTGATTTGCCCTGGAATTCCTAGGTGTTATTTTATAACAAGGCCCTAAAGCAGAGAGAAAGAACACAGCCTGTTCCCAAGGCAGAACAAAGAGCTTGTCGCTCAGCCGATGGAGAAGAGTAGCCAGCAAACATGCTCTGGAGAGAGGGAAGACAGGCCAACCAGCTGGTCTTGATAGCAGAGACATCTGGTCTCGTACACCACGAGAGATGCAGA
The DNA here is from genome assembly GCF_001715985.3 of Manacus vitellinus. Classification (NCBI taxonomy): domain Eukaryota; kingdom Metazoa; phylum Chordata; class Aves; order Passeriformes; family Pipridae; genus Manacus; species Manacus vitellinus. Next base: position 1,772,190 of record NW_021940553.1, read on the forward strand.
GTGGGTTCACTGGATAAAAAATGCAGAAGGAAAAAGCTGGTTTTTTACTCAGTGATTGTCTGAAATTGTATCAGTACTAATTAGGGAGTGGAGAGGGATCTGCTCGAGTACTGAGTATGTTAAATACCAGGTCAGAGTGTGTACATTAAGCTTCTGCTCTTCTGCCACCCCTCGTGTAACACCTTTGCTTTTTCCTTTTTTTTTTTTTTTTATTTTCCAAAGTGCTGTTTCTTTTTTCTCTCAGGTGATCATTGAGGACATTGGCAATAAGTGTGTGTATCAATTCCCGGTTGGACGCTGGTTTGCTTTAGATGAAGACGATGGAAAAATCCAGAGGGACATTCTTGTTGGGGGCACCGAAGCCACAGGTAAATTTGTAGGCTGAATCTGTGGTGGAAAATGGGAAGTTAATGCTATTAGCCATGTTTTCTTGAGAAGACTGAATGCCTTATGCTTAGGGAGATCTGCAGTGAACCATCTGCTCGTAGCAGGATGTTTTGTACAAGGGTCCCCGAATTACCAGCTTATTTCCCCCCTCTTTATCTCACTGGTGACCCTGTGCAGGACCTACAAGCTGGTTTATCACCCGAGGCACCTGGATAAGGGCCTTATGGGCAGAGGGTAAAAGATCCAGCTTGTACTTCAGCAAGTCTCTCACCAGTTTCTAGGGAGTGGTTTGCTATTTCCACAGTCACCAGTGTGCCACACAGTTGCGAATATTGTACTTCGTGTTCTTGTCTGGGGAACTACGCATCCTTTTACAAAATGAGAAAGGCAGTGCTGATCCCTAAATCAGTCTTTCTTATTATCCAGCATGGTTAAAGCAAAGACAACCAAAATTCATGTCTCTGTTAAAAGAAACTTGCGTGCAAAGTCAACAAAAGAACTCACCACAAGGCAGAAGATTATTTGGATGGTGTTCTGCCTGTATTTATTTATTTATTAGCATGAAGGCAAACACTTCGACCATGCATGTAACAGCTGTTCTTTACTTCCTTGCATGGTCTTCAACATCTGCAGGCCTTGTATTCCCCCTGCATGTGCATGAGGAAAGTGGTCTGGATGCAGATTCCTGACTTCAGGATGCTTGTTAAGAAAAATTAGGGGAAGATGGGAAAGAAAACAGAAATGTAATTCATTTGGTAAAAGCTTCCTTTATTTTTTACCATTCATGGCTGTGCATTCTTTTTTCCTGCTCTCATGAGTTTTGTTGAAGATACATCCAATAGTAAAGCATGCTTGAGTCGAGTTTTTAATGTAAATTTCAAAGGGAGGATAATTTAGACGAGAGTGAGTTCTGATGTTTCTACTTCATCCAAAGTCCCTATTGAAATTTCTGGCTGATTTAATCAAAGAACTTATCTTGGGCCCCAACTACTTTTTACATGCTCCCTAAGACATTGTTAAGAGTGTTTTAGGTGTCTACTTTGTGCCATGAGACAGGTCTAAGGTGTAGTTGCCTATGAGCCTTTTGAGAGGTAAGGTTGTAGGAAGAAGTGTTTTCTTTCTTAGACCCACAGTTTGAACTAGGAAAAAAAAAAACAAACAAACAGAAAACCAAACAGGACACTTTTATGTATATTGGCTTCCCTTCAGAAATATTTTTCTTTTTTCCAGCTGGGTTAGTATCTCTCCCAAATTTTGTTTTGCTGAGAACTTTGGGCTCTCATAGTGACTATGGAGGTCCTGGTGGCTTCAGCAGCATTATAAACTGCTGATCTGAAGTTTCCAGATTTTTGTGATGCTGAAGATCTTGCCACCACTGTTTAAAGCAGCACTTTTCCATCCTCTCAGCACTCCCTGACACATTTAGTGCTTGGTATCTCTCAAAATCCACCTACTTAGTTGCCAATTCAGTTTTATCGCCTTTCTTCACCTAATCATCACCACATGGTGAATAAAAAAACCATTGGGCCATATGATAGGGATTTTGTCACCCCAAGCCTGTTTCTCTTGGACAGTCTGAAGATAGATGTGTATTTTTCAGAGTTACATGTGGGACAAAAACAAATGAAGCATTGCACTGTGTCTAAGTCAAAAGTCAAAACAGATCAGTGGGAAACCCATAGAGTCCGAGCTAAATCCAATCAAAATCAGAATTCTCAGACTCCTTTCCTCCCTTCTTTTTTTCCTAACTAAACTCCTGATTCCTTTAGGTATTGTGTACAACGTGGCTGTAGTGACAGGAGATATCAGAGGAGCTGGCACAAACTCCAAGATCCACATAATCCTCCACGGCTCCAAAGGCTTAAAGAACAGTGGGAAGATTTTCTTGGAAGGAGGTGAATTTGAGCGTGCCAGGACAGATCTCTTTAACGTGGAGATAGCTGCTCTTCTCAGCCCTCTCAGCAGGGTCAGCATTGGGCATGATAATTGTGGAGTCAGTTCTGGCTGGTTCTGTGAGAAGGTGAGACTAAAATTATCATAAACTCGAAGAATCATTTAGGTTGGAAAAGACCTCTGAAGTCATGGAGTCCCAGCATTAAGCCAACACTGCCAAGTTTTTTTGTCTGTAGGCAGCTGTCAGACTGTCTCCTGACCCCACCCTGACCCCAACAACCAAGTACAGTTTAAAAATAAATAAATAAACCTGCTTTTGTTTGGATGGCAATATCCACGACTTAACTAGTCAATACTATACATCATGCATGGGAGTAGCTGATTGCCTCAAAGGCACATTAGATGCATAAGTCAATCACTCGCTAATTGGGTTGATTGCCCCTCTGCAGTCACAAAGAGAGAGATTTTTGTTTGCTCAACTCCAAAAGCACCTTCAGACGGACAGAATTGCAGCCTTGGATTGTGCTGAGCGTTTCAAAGTTATCACCTCTGTTCAGACTTCCCTGAAGTTTCTAGATGCTGCTCTGGAGCTCAGAAACTATTTTAAAAAAAAGAAAATAAAAAAAAAACCCAAACAAACAAACAAACAAAAAACCCCAGAAACTAACAAAACAGTACAAAACCAAACACAAACAAACAAACAAAAACAAAAACAAAAAACTAAAACAACCCATCAACAAAAAGTGGCTGACCTCGGCTGTTACTGGGAGGTAGTGGGGCAATATGTGATGTGAGGTCATGTGCAAGGCCAGCAGGAGGTGATGAGAGGATAGGGAGGGGGGCAGCTGCCTATCCTGAAGCGATGTGGAAATGCAGTTTTCCTGGAAAGCAAAGTCAGCTTAGAATGTGTTCGAAGGCTTTTCGTATCTTGTGTGTTCTGCAAAGCCCTGCCGTGCACTGGTGTGGTGCAGGGCTGGCTCCTGCAGCCACCCTGCCTGCTCCCATTCCCTTCCCCTCCTGGTGTTTCACCTCTTCTTGGTTGACCCCTTTTGATGTGCTGCTGCAAAAATGGGAATAACAGGACGGATGGGTTGTAACTGTACTGCAAATTGGGAACTGTGCAACCAGTCCTGTTCACGTTGGTCCAGAAAACCTGATTTTGAGAGCAGGACCAAGATCTCCAGCTCTGTGTCTGCTTTGGTATTTAAATTCTCAGGATCGAGGTGCCGGGGGGGCTGCCAGTAGCAGAATATTCAACCCCATTTTCCCAATCTCTTTTCCCAGGTGGTGGTTTACTGCCCATTCACTGGTATTGAGCAAACCTTCCCATGTGGGAAATGGCTGGATGAAGATGAAGGAGACGGTCTTATAGAGCGGGAACTCTATGAAATGGTCTCTTTACGCCAGAAGAGACTGAAAAGTAGGTAAAAGTGTCCAGGGCTTGCTGTGACCATCACCCCCTCTCCCACAAGCAACATGAGTGTCACCTGAGTGACATGGGACTACCCGTAGTCAGGTAGAGGTGAACTGAGTCATTGAGTCACAGAATGGTTTGGGTGGGGAGGGATATTTACAGACCATCTCATTCCAACACCCTGCCATGGGCAGGGACACCTTCCACTAAACCAGGTTGCTCCAAGCCCCACCCAATCTGGCCTGGGACACTTCCAGGGATCCAGGGACAGCCACAGCTTCTCTGGGCAACCTGGGCTAAGGTTTCACCACCCTCACAGCCAGGAATTCCCTCCCAGTATCCCATCTAACCCTGCTTTCTGACAGTGGGAAGCCATTCCCTCTTGTCCTGTCCCTCCATTCTTTGTCCCAGGTCCCTCTCCAGCTCTCCTGTAGCCCCTTTAGGCACTGGAAGGGGCTCTCAGGTCTCCTCCTGGAGCCTTTTCTTCTCCAGGTGAACCTCCGCAGCTTTCCCAGCCTGGCTCCAGAGCAGAGGGGCTCCAGCCCTTGGAGCATCTCCATGGCCTCCTCTGGACTCTCTCCAGCAGCAACACATCCTTCTGATGTTGTGGCATAAGCTTCAGCTTTGAACATCCTGCTTTGAGGAGTTTAAAATGAAACTTCTACAATGTTTTGAAGAATTACTCTCATTTTCTTAGGGGAAGAGGTTTGACCTGTCAGCCTTCCTAGGTTCATTGTGCTTGGGGCTTCCTCAGCCACCATCTTATGTTTGCAGACGAGCCAGGCTACGTTTCTTATCACTACAGAAGCAAAGTTTTCTTGTTTGAGATGGAAACAAAACCTAAATACAGTACAAAGACAACCCCGAGAGAAAAAAAAAATGGGAAGAAAAACAAAACTCTTCCTGCTAACTTCAACTTCTTTTTTATTCTTGACCTTAGAAAAATAACCAGCGTAAGTCCTGTCCAGCTACTAAATGTGCCTCCCGAGGCACAGGGGCGCTGAATTTGAAGGCTTCTCTCTAGAGGGAGGCAATGGCACACGTTTGCAGGGAGGAGCTGCTCTGTGCCTTGCCGAGCAGTGCACGGGCATGTTCATCATGCTCGTCCATCCACACGGGCTCCAGCACCGGCCTCGCTTCGCTGGCTGGTTTTGCACCAAGCAAAACACATCAGTTGCCCGTCTGGCCTGCGCCAGTGCCTGTGTGTGTAAACAGAATCTTTTAATTAGGATAATGGACACAGCCTAATCCCCGTGCTTCGGGTGGGCTCCTGCTTAAACAGCAGTTCATTTAAATAAGCTTTATCTAAATGTTAGTCAGCGTTATAACCACACTGCGCCTCCGACTCGGTCCATTTAGCTAAAGCATCTGCAACCTTTAACCCTCTATTATCAGCTCTGATTGTTATTGACAGGCTAATTCCCCTGCCACTGCAGTGCAGGAGATAGACGGGGAGCATTAGCCTTGAGAAATCTGTGACCTTTAGCTGCCAGATTATAGAAGCGTAAGACTTGGAGTTAGAAAAGACCTATTATGTCATCTCGCCTATCTTCCCGTGCATATAGGACTGTCCCTTTCTGTAGAGCTGATCAAAGCTGGGCTGAACCTCACTTGGGGTATCCATGGTGAAACATCTCCCAGCACAGCATCCGCAAGCTGCTCCCACAGCAGATTGCAGCTCCGTGTGTAGCTTGTATTTATTCTGTTGGGGGTTTTTTTTGGTTTTGTTTTTTTTCACTCCCTCCCTTCCTCATCTTGAATGTTATGCTGGAAACTGTTGTGTCAGGTTTAGCTCTCCCTGGTGTTTGTGACCTGGGGAGTATTTGCTCTGGCTCTGAGAATTTCCTGACTGCCTGGATGCCTTGATGTGAAGGCACAGAAAACAGGGGAATGTGCCCCATGAGCCAGAGGAGGAGGAGGATGGGCATTTGGGGAAATGCCTGGTCACCTCCAGCAGCTGCTGCCCTAGCTCACCCATGTTTCTCCCTGTGTGGTTTCTCCCTGACAGCCCTCTATCTGCATTTAATCCTGGCACAAGGTCCCATTTCCCCCTCCACACAGGCATCACTCCTCTTTTCCTTCAGCAAGAGGTCAGAGAGGCCAAACCAGAGAGATGAGAGCAGTCTCTGGTGTCTGAATTGCCCTTGCTCTTTTCCCCAGGGAGACCAGGCTTCTCTATCACATGTTATCCACAGAACTGCCTTTGCTTCATTTCTGCTCATATAAAAACTGCTGGTGCTTTTCAGAAAGAAGTGGTCATGAACATTTTGTATATTATTAAAACAGGGACAAAACTTTTTCTGAGTTCCCTCTTCCCTTCATTTTTTTTCAGTAGCTCTTGCCCCCCCTTTTTTTTTTTTTTACAGTCAAACACTGAGTAGATCGGTAAAAATCTAATTTATATGCATGTCATCATATTTTTATATTCCATTCTGGGCTCTGAAGGTCAAGCCGTGCTGGTATGGGCTCAGGCATACTGAAAGGGTTAGGAATTCTCTCATTAAGATTTGTTAATAATTCAGCTGATGTCTGAGTGAAGAAAGAAGGCTGTTCCCTCTCCTGCAGGTGCTGCAAGGCCTGCAGAAGCGACACACATTATCATCAATAAAGAATGCAGATGAGGGGCTCTTTAGAAGAAATAATGTCACCTCTATATATGCAACCACTCTCTCATATGAAAATCAATGTAAACTTGCTGGTCTTACGGTTAAAATAAAGAGAAGACTTAAGAGATAAAAAATTTGCAGCTTGGCCACAATCTTTTGGCGCGTCACGTAGCATTAAAAAAAAGTGCTGACTGAAGTTGGGTGGGATTTAGGCATTTAAGTAATTTAAAAACTTTTGGAAAATATCTTTGCATTGCTCTTGAGTGTGTTTGCCCCCCATGGTGCAGCCTGGTTAGGGATAGCTGAGTAGCCTCCGAGCCAGCCTGTTTTACAAACAGGGTCTGGGGTAACTAGTGCAGTCTCAGGAAGGCTCATTAGCTCAGGATGAGGTGATTCCATGTCTGTATAGCACTGCTCCTTGTTCCAGACATAGATCCAGGAAGTTGAGGGGCTACCTGGAGCTGCATTGCACCGTGCTCAAGTAACTGGAGACTCTTTCCCTTTGGCGAAAGGAAAGCTGAATATTTCCTTGGCTTTGTGGTCTGTGAAGCTAGAATTGTTTGACAAGTATACTGAAATTACAGGGATGGAGCACATTCCTGCATTACCCTGTTACTAATGTATAACAGAAGAATATAGTTTACCTGACAAGTGGTGATTTTTGTTTTTTCCTAATTTTCTTTTAAATGAAATCACAGAAATTTATTTCCAGCCACTCTCATTCCTTTAAGTCATGTAACAGCTGATTATGTTTGTGCAGAAAAAGAGGAAATGTCTTGGTCTTCTTTCATATCATCCTGCCCTCTCTACCTATCAGAGGAAATAATGAGAATTACGGTTTTTTTACCAGGTTACCCTTAAAACTTATTTTTAAAAACAAATACCTTGAACCTTTCTTTCTAGAGAACCCCTGGTCTCTGTGGATCTGGACAAGTGACATTAAGAATGCAGGGACAGATGCCACCATCTTCTTCCAGATTTATGGAGACAAGGGGAAGTCAGATGAGATGAAGCTGGACAACAATTCAGACAACTTTGAAACTGGACAGACTGACAAGTTCATGGTATGAATCTTGTCCAAGTGGTAAATTTGGCTTGGCATTGTTTTCCAGGGCATTAGCTTCAACCCTGCATGGAAAATCATCAGCATGAGGTCTTTACATTGGTAAATCCTACTTTATTGGAGGTGAAGTTTGGTAGTGATGCAAATGACATGGCTTGTCTTCTGCAAGCAGGGATTAGGCTTAGTTATTGACTCCTCTCTGATTTAGCTCTGAAAAGATGTTCGGAGTTGTCGTTTGTGTGCATCTTTTGCTGACATACAGAAATGGATAATGCACTTTTTTTCCCCTCTATAGATTGAGCTCCCTGATCTGGGCACATTTTATAAGCTTCGGATATGGCATGAGAAAAGAAATCCTTTCGCTGGCTGGCATCTGAATAAGGTGAGGGGACAGCAAGGGAAGATAGATCTGAAAAGCCAGACTGGTCAGAGAGGTCTGCAGAGCCAGTCCTGGGTCACTGCTCCCCAGCTGGCAGTGGAGTTTGATGTGCTGCAGTGGTCAGAGGTGCCTCCCTGTCAGGCTGAGGAGTGAAAGCCTGGAGAAAAGGAGGCTTAGAGGGAAACTTCTCCCTCTACAACTCCCTGAAAGGAGGTCTTAGCCTGGTGAGGTTTGATCTCTTCTCCCATGTAACAAGTGACAGGAAAAGAGGAAACAGCCTCAAGTTGCACCAGGGAAGGTTTAGATTGGATATTAGGAAAGATTTCTTCATGGAAAGGGTTGTCCAGCCCTGGCACAGGCTGCCCAAGGCAGTGGTGAAGTCCCCATCCCTGGAGGTATTTCAAAGCTGTGTCAATGTGGCACTTGGGGGACATGGGTTAGTGGTGGCCTTGGCAGTGCTGGGAGAATGGTTGGACTTAATTACCTTGGAGGGCTTTTCTGACCTAAAAGATTCTGTGTATAGGAAATCAGAGTAATGGGAAGAGGCAGCTCCCAACAGCCCAGATTGGTGGTGAAAACCACATTTTCCAATCCTTCCAGTGTCAGACCACTGTAGTCCCATCTCACTGCTACCAGGGTGTTTTTCCTTGCTCTTCCTACTCTCAGACATTACTACTGTACAGAGAGGCAAACCCACTCCTTCTATGGCCTGTTTAGACTGTCCATAACAAACAACTGATTATAGCAGAGAACTGCTGCACAGTGGAGAATCACCTGCCCTGAAATGCTGACAGGAGGTGATCACCTGCAGACTGGAGGAGGCCACAGAGACTGTGCAGAGGAGAGCAGCACTGAGCTGTTTGTGAAATTAAAAGGGTGATCTACTTGAACCTCAGGCTCTACCAGCATTGATTACCGTGCTATCAGCCCTCCCCTGGGTTGTCTGGGCAGCAAGTTCAGCTCTAAGTTTCACCCATACTCTTCCTGAGCAGCTTGAAGGGCATTAACAAAACACAGGCTTAGCTCTGCATCTGTAAACAACTGTGTTGATAAACCACAATGCAGCGCTTGGAGGTTTTTCTCACGTGCCTCTAATGCAGTTTGACAGATCCTGTTCTCCTGCATTGTCATGGAGCTGCAAAAGCATCCGAAGCCAACACCCACCTCCAGTGGGAAGAGGGCAACAAATACTGCTGTTGTCAGCATATGGTGGGGGAAGGTGTCTGACTGTGGTCTTTATCAGAAAGAAAGTGCTGGTCAGACTTTGGGCCACTGCAATCATCTGTGTTGTTTCTTGCTCATCAAATGATGAACAAGAATGGTTGTGTAGTTATGTATTTCCCTGTGGTCCTATTTTCCTGCACAAAAACTGTGTTCAGGAAGGGCGAGAAGGATCTGGCAGTGTGTCTAGGATTCGCTTTTGGCCAAACTGTCTAAGCAAATGTGGCTAAGATGCATGAAATGCATCAATGATCTTATGGTTGGACTCAAGGATATTGCATGTCTTTTTCGACCTAAATGATTCTATGATTCTCTGACTCCATGAAATCATCCTGTCCATGTACAGCCAGTCTGCTGTTTTCTGGATGCATCAGCCTCATGGCACATGAATCACACCACTTGTACATCCATTTTATTCTCTAGGAACTTAGATGAAGCCTTAAATGATCCAGTCCTCACACGTTTCATGCCAGGTTTGCTTCGTGTCAGGTCAGGCTTTTATTTTCTATGACAAGAACATAAAGCAGCCACCCTGGTCAGGCCAAAAGTCCATCTAGTTCATCTAGAGAAGTGTAAGAAAAGGACAAGCACTTATGATACTTCCTCCTAACGTTCTTCCAGTTTTTGACTATTTAATTGGACACTCACTTCCTGAGCAGATCTACCAAATACAAAGCATTTAATAGATTTTTCTTCCAGCCAATTGTTCAAAGTTTCCAGCCTCCCCTTGAGCAGTTAAACTTTTAGCAACCATAATAGCTTTTGGCAAGGACTTCACAGGCTAGTTGTGCCCTTTTGTTTGCTTACAACTTTGTTCCACAAGCATCATTTGGTGCCCTGTATTTCTTGTGGCAGAATAATGAACAGTTGACCCCTCTTTGCCTTCTTCATGTCACCTGTGATTTTATAGACCTTCATCGTACCCTTCCTTCACCAGACAACTGCAGACCACTATCTTATTTGCTCGTTACTCCTTTGGAAGCTACTACAGATCTTTGGCCAAGCTTGCTGCTATTTTTTGGGTTTTTTTCTCATGCACTGATTCTGAGTAGTGAGAACCAGCAGCACAAGCCCCACCAACGATTTGCTCCATGGGTTTATACAGTGTCTTATGATGAGAAGTTTTAAGTGCCACAGAGTCCTTCAAAACTTTCACAACACCGTGGAGTGATTGGAGAGAGGAGGAATGAAAAGCCATCAGCTATGACTTTGTGCATCACTACAGTGCACGAGTCAGAATTACAGCCTCATTATTAATGTGTTTTGTTTCTCTGCTGCTACCTGCTCTTGCCTCCCTGGCAAAAGCCTGTCAGGAGCTTATTGCTTTTTTGTCTTTAAGCCTCTGAACTCATGCAGTGTTTTGGTTTAATGAAGGTAACTCTGCTGAAAACGCTGACAAAAGAAAAGTATTCGTTCAACTGTGGCCGCTGGCTTGATATAAATGAAGATGACAACGAGATCGTGAGGGAGCTCCCTGCGGAGGGATCTCTGGTGTCTGAAGTCATGCCAGGTGAGAGCCACGGGCTCTGTGCAGGGCTCTTGCTTAGGACCTGAATAGAAAGAAACCCTCTTTGTGTGAGAGATGTACAGGCAGACCGATGCAATTCAATTAACTTCTCTTTCTGGCACTTTCTCTCTGCAGTATTTTCTGTGTGCATCATTAGCTGCATGAAGCCTCAGAAATCCCAGGCTTTTTTTGCTCCCTTTTTTTTTTTTTAGCGAATTTCTCTGTGATGGGAAATGGGAGAGATCTGGCCCCAGCACAATTGCTTCCAGAGTTAGCTGAGTTTTTTTAAAACTTGTGGGTTTTTTTCCCTTAAAATGTGAAATGCAAGGTCTGAGGGATGTTCATGGAAAGCAAGCTTAGCTGAAATGCAATCTACAATTTAACAATCATGTTTAAAGTTTTATTTAGTTATATGCAAATTTATGCAGCTGTATGTATAAATAAATATATAGGAAGTCACACAGAAGAGTAGTGCAAAAGCAAATGCATCTTTCAGTATGTATGAGCAATCCAAACTATTTATTCATTTAATTGATCTGGAGATTTAATTAAGGAAAGCTGCAGAACTTTGCACTGGCTTCCTGAAGCGGCCACTTCTGCCTTGACCTTGTGTCACAAGAACTAAATGTATTTAGGGGGAGAGTTTAGGAGGGCAGAATATCTCGAGGGCTGAATATCCCAGGGTGACCAGTGGGATTTTTCGTATTTCCACCCACACTCTGTAGACCACAAGTCCCCTGTTTTCTGAAATTTCTGCTTTCGGTGATCTGCATGCAGCAGAGCAGTTCCTCAGGAGAGGAAGAGTAATTGTAATTGCAGATGTTATTAAAATGTAAATAAACCTGGTTTTGAAATGTATTTTTAATCAACTGTGGAGAGGGCAGCTTGGGTCCTCACACAGGCACTTCCCTGTGAGGAGCAGTTGTGCTGAACAGAGTCGAGGTGCAGGACTTGCGTGTTGGGCTTGCAGGTGGGTTTTGGAGGGAGGGTGGGAGCAACACTTCTTGTCCCTTCCTTGTGCTGGAGAAGAAAATCCCTCTCTCAAAGGTTGGTCTATGGGCTGGTTCTTCCTTGTGATATTTCTTCCTGGAAATCCTTCACCCAGTGGGATGGGAGGGCAGAGGTGAGGGCAGGGTTGGGGGAGGAAGGTGGCAGCTCAAAATCCACCCAGAAAAATCCTAAATAAAGATCTCAAAGGTGGCAAGGACACAGTTCAAACTCCTGCATAAAGTTTGGAGTCTTGCATGATCTTGGAGGCTTTTCCCAGCCTCAATGGTTTTATGATTTTATGATTCTAGGATTATAAGGATCTCAAGGGGATGGGGCCAACTGGGCTTGTCTTGCTCCATAAATCCAACATGAAAAGCCCATTCCTCAGATCTGTGAGCACTTGTCCCTTTTTAACTCTTTCTGTCTTCCTGCCATGCCCCTGGAAGCTGAAAGTGTTGTTTTCCCCAAACACTTTACCAGGTCCCCCATCACCAGGACTGTTTTGGGAAGGCAGGAGGGGAGGTAGCAGGACTGGGACCTCAACAAGGCTGTGCACTCCAACTCATGAGGCTTTACTTGGAGTGGTCAACATCTTTATGTCCTTCTTTGGTGGGCTTTTATGGGTCCTCTTACTGTTTTGTGTTTTCCTATTTTGGCTTGTTTCCTTCCCCTGGCGATAACCAGGAAGTGTAAAAAGCCAGTACATCAGCACAAGTACCAGCTGGGAGCACGGACACTTAAAGTTAATTACAGGCCTGCCGAAAGACGCAGTAAATTTCAACGGCAATTAATCGCGTGGCTGAAATTGTTTTATTAATTTATGTCTCCCCCAGTGATAAAGTACCGTGTGACAGTCTGCACGGGGACCGTCAGCGGGAGTGGCACAGATGCCAACGTCTTCGTCTGCCTCATCGGCGACCAGGGGGACACGGGCGAGCGCGTCCTCTACAACTGCATCAACACCGTCAATAAATTTGAAAAAGGCAACGTAAGTTCGCACGGCAGCACCTCGAGACAGGTTTTAAAAGTGTGCGACGGTTTCGTAAATTTCATTCGGTTTACCTTTTTCTTTTTTTTTTTTTTTTTTTGTCTTATTCCTTCTTTTTCTTCGAGGCGGTGTGTTTGTAAACTCAGCTGATTTCTTTGCCAGCTCGGGCTAGGGCGGCAGGGGAGAAATAAATCATGTGGACACATCATCGTACAACAGGTTGCAGCTGGAGGGAGGCTTGGGTCAGGGACAGTGTGCCCTTGCTTGATGTCTGTGTGTTCATAAAAGAGTCTCTTGGTTTGCTCCCCAGATAAGTGCTGACTGCTGAAATTGCATCTCCAGATTGGAGTAGGCTTTCAGGAAATTTTCCAAGAATAAAAGGGGAGCCTTTCCTCCTCCATCAATACAGAAAAATTTGGCTCCTGGGGCAAAGGAAGAAAAAGCATCTTATTTGATGTGAAATTCAGAACCGAAAGATTAACATGTTTCCTTTATATTTCCTCCAGTCTCCCTCAACCATCCTGCACTCAATTTTTGTGTCTTAGTTTCAAAGAGGTTTTCAATACATTTTTGTATGTCTGTGTCCTGAATAGAAGGGGTTGGAAATGGCCTGAAGTGAAGACAAAGCTTATTCCCTGAAAAGCTGGAGATAATGAAGAAGTCAAATTGTAGTTAAAGCCTTTGCAGCATTGGCAGTATCAGCAAGCATATAGTGTGCTGGTCTGATCTATGGGGTCAACCTACTTAATATGTATCCAATTTTGGATCTCTAGGGTCCAACTTAGACTAGTAAAATGTAATCAATATCTCCAGAAGGAGATTTTGAGAATCTGATCACAGAACTCTGCAGATTTCCCATGTCTTCTGTCATTACTTGATTGAAGGTTCAGAGTGGAGGGAAAATGAAGATAAAAGGAGGTCATGTTTTCAAAATAGACCATTGAATTTAGGCTTCTGAAATATGCATTAGCACATTGAATTTGCCTTTGACTGTCCAGAATTTCAAATTCTTCACTGAAATCACTGAATTTTTTTAGACTTTGAAGCAACTTTCCTCCAGTATTTCTTTTGCTTGTACGGTCTGTATGTGGAAATGTGGCAATCACAAAGTGTGAGGGTCCATTCTGCTGTTAAATGATATAAACGTTTGCACACATGGACATTTCAAACATCTTATTTTTTGCCTATGCATTTAAATTGTAGATATTTTAGTTTTAAAATGTAGGTCCAAGCTATGAAGTGTGGTGTTTTGTCATTTGGTGAAGCCTAGTTAAGTCAAAATGGTAGCAAAATTAGATATGCTTTGGTGGTGGTTTGAAGACTGTTTCAGTGCAGTTCCAAAGAAAGATGCTTGGTTCACAGAGGATACAATTATGTTAAACACAGATGAAGGCTATTTTATGGGATACTCCCAAAAAATGAGTTATAGGCTAACTTACAAGAAGGAGGATAAAAAGGGAAACATAATTTTGGCAATCAAATCATGTGATTAATAGTATGCAAATGATGTAACCAAACTGGAAACTGCTAATGGAAAACTGCTGTCCTGGCACGAGGAGCTGAAAGCTGATGAATGAATTGGAAGCTGTTTAAGAATTGATCCTGACAGACTTAGGGCTCATGTATTCAAGAGACTGAATGAGTATATCTGCACTGATTAACTCAGATACCCTGTTAAAAAGAAATGCAGCTTAGTCAGTGCGGTCTCTAATCTACAGCCACTTAAACCAACAGTACCTTGATTACCAATTTAACTTAAAAAGTTTGCCTGCAGATGTAAACTAACAGCCTGTGTAGAAAGTAAGATTTAAAGATGCCTCTAAATTAGGTGTTTGCCCTGTTTGGTTCCAGTTAGTTACTTACTCATTAATTTATATCAGCCATTAATAAGTAAGGTGAGCATCAGGCCTAATGAATTAAACTACATTGGCTTTGACTGACTCAGTGAGGTTTTGATACCTTAAATCCCCAATTCAGCAGTTCTGAGTATGTAAGTAACATTGACATATGTGAGCCCACCATTAACACTTTAGACAGTGGCAATATGTTTAGTTGTCTTTATTTTAAGAGCCAGTTTGGAGTCCAGAATGATGAAAAAATTATGATTGTTTTAATGAATTTCAGTATTTACGTAAACACTGCCTTGCCACCATGCTTTCTGGGAGCTAGCTGGATATATGCTACCACCATATGTGCTTTTGGGAGATGAAGGACAACTGAATGACAGTGGTTAGGTTTCTCTTACCTAGAAAGGCATCTCAGCCAGATGGTAACCACAGCAGTCAGTTCTTTCGTTGGGCTCATATGCTGCAGATATGCTGTGTGTTTACAACCAGTATTTACCATACATGTGCCATGTGTGTGTGTGTCTGTACATGTGCCACAGATACTTGTCTGGCCCGATTCTCACAGGAGTAACTCGCTCTTTCAATACATTTCTCTTCCTTCAACTGTTGAGAACTGCTGGTCCCAGTACACCCTTGGGTAACAGAGCCCTGGTCTTGAAGGGCCATCACCTGGGGTAGTCTCTAGGTTGGTGCTTTGAGACCTTTTCCAGGGAAGGAAAAAAAAAAAAAAAAGAGATAAAATAAAAAAAGAGATAAATGTCTCTCATGGGGTATTAAGGGTATTTACCTCTCAACACAGCACATGGAGCAGCTGGAGATACCCCTGTGCAGCCCTGCCCATACTGGCATGCCAGGAAATTAAAAGGGGGTAAATTGTGCTCAGTAGTCCATGTCATTTGAATTTAACACAGAGTAATGTCTTTGAACTGTACCTCTCAAATACCTCTGTAGATTTGGTCTGAAGTGACCTGCTTTGGATTTTCCACAAAGCTCATTTCTGAGCAGGAGTTTGAACTTGGATTTCCTGCCTCTCTCTATGAACTTCTTAATAACCAAATTACTTCTCTTTTTTACAGTTGTGGAGGGCATGCAATGACATGGGAGATTTAAAATGCTGGCAGATCATATATTTACAAACCTAATGTTATACATCTAGGACAAATATTCGAGGTTTCATTCTTCGGTAAATTCGTGCTTTCTCCTTCATCTTGTGAAGAATTATCTTGCAGCATGCTGATGATGGTGGTTTGATTGCAATAATAAATTTGGGTCGTTGGTTTGCTTTTAGGGAGAAATATTGCCTTACCTTTTTTCTTCTCCTTCTCAAAGGCTGATGAATTCTTCGTCGAAGCAGTAACGCTGAAGCAGGTGAGGAGGGTGAGGATAGGGCATGATGGCAAAGGAGGAAGCAGTGGCTGGTACCTTGCCAAAGTGATAGTGAGGGAAGAAGGACAGCCAGAAAGTGAGGCTGTGGAATTCCCCTGCTACAGGTACTGGAAAAACAATGCTTGCAAATTATGCCTCTGTCTATGCATTTGCCAGACTTTGAAGAGCCTAGTTGTTGGTCCATGACTGGAATTTTCTGAGCACAGCTTAATCCTTTTTATTTATTCATTAGTTCATTTATTTTTGCTAAGCCTGAAAGCAAAGAGTGTGGTTTGGGAGGTTTAAGATACAGCTAACTCCCCTTACCAAATGAACAGCAATCTGAATTATGAACTTCTCAGCAATTAGCTCAGCAATGCAGAGAATTTACAAAAGATAAAAACACAACCTTCCAGTACCACATCCAGTGTCACTGCACTTGCCTGCTGCAGAAACACACTCTGCAATCTGCTGGTGTTATTGCATGTGTGGAACGAGGTTCTGGTCCCTCACATGCACATCCCATCTTTCCAGGAGCAATGGGATGCTATTTTTGTGTTAAGAGAATGCAAAATCTTAATGCTGCCATCTCAAGAGCTCCTTGCATGAGGGGGAATGCAGAGATAGTGGTACAGCAGAGGGCTGTAACTTACCTCTATGGGTAGGTTATAAATGTATTCTTCTCTTCCCTAGACAATCAAGTGGCCAAAAGAAATGAGTTGTACTGAGGCTGCTTGTGGGGAGCAAGATGCACAATCTATTCTGGCACTAACTAGGCTCTGCTTCAACATTGCAGCACAAACTAGAGAGAACTAGATTGAAAACATGAGAGACTAACTTCAGAGTAGTTCAGGGTCCTGTAAAGTCATGCTTGCCCTCCCAAGTGTCCACCCTGTAGCATGAACCTTCACTGAGCTCCATTTCACAACACTAAGCACCTATTCTAAAAGGTCATCTCCTGGGGACCAGTGGAATTGTAAAACTCAAACACAATTATTTTTAAACTGCAAACAAAGATAAAGTGTCTAATCTGGTTACTTGTCTCTGGTCTTGGAAGAATTCCACTATGACGAGGGGAGTCAGCCAAACACAAAACAGGAGCCAGCCCCAGCCTCTCTGCATTGCTAAAGCCACGTCACTTCAGAGAGCAAACTCACTGGGGAGACAGCACGGAGCAGCAGATGCAGTGTCATCTTGGTTGTGAAAAGCAAACCAGTTTCTCCCTTCTCAAAGAACAAACCACCACGTAGTCATTTCTGCCTTTTGATCCATATTTAACGGCCATATGTTTTACTGAGTTAAAGCGAGCAGGCTAGACAGGTTTTTCCTTGGACATGAAGTGTCCACGTGAAGAGCTGTTTTGCTCAGACTCCTCAGAGATATTTCTGTGTCTAACTGCACCGTGCATCTGGCTTATTTTAAATACTTCCTTTTGAGTTGTCTCCTTACATGACTGTTCAACTGGGCTTCTTCCCTCAGCTTGGAGAGATGACCCCATTCCCTTTAGCTTCACACCTGTGGATCAGGAACATCAGAATCCAGAGGGCATTCCCCCTCAGGCCAGGGACTGAAAAAGGAAGGAGAAAGAAAACCCAAGGCCTTATCCCCAAAATATTCATGGGGTGAATTAAGGCTTCGGGTTGCCAGAGGTGGAATTCCACTCTTCTTATCTTTCTAAATGTCTCTTCTCCCAAGCGGTATCAGCGTTGTTGTGTGGCTCTATTTGCTGTCCTTGTGCCAGCATTATCTCTTCCTCTCAGATTGAGAAGGTCACATGACTGATCACCATCAAGCACAGGGACAGCTGCTCCCTCTCATTATCTTTGATGCCCGTGTCTCTCGGGAGACTGAGGCATCATCGCAGAGTACGGGTGTCGTCATGGAGTCTGGAGACATCTGAGGGCGAAGGTGCTCACCCACTGCATCCTCCATGTGAGGGACAAACATTTCCATGACCTGCAGCGTTTGGATGTTCCTCTCCAGTCCTGTAGGCCAGGGACAGCTTATGTGCTTGCTGCTTTGGTGGGAGCCCAGAAAGTCCTGCTTCACCTGCCTCTTCAGAGCCAAGATGCTGAAGAAGACTTGGCCAAGAAAAGGCAATGCAAGTGAGGTTAGTTAGAGACTCCATCCAAGGGACACCAGGGAACATTCTGCTTGGCCAGTAGACATGTTGTCCTCACTGCCTTTATCTCCAAGACCTGACTAACTTCCACTCTTCTACACAGCACAGTTCCATAGTCTGGAGAAAACCCATTTTGCTGCTGAGTTCTTACTGAAAGCTGCTCTACTGACCTTCTGCCATTCAGCTGCTTCTGTGAGACAGCTGAAGGACAAAATGCCTCCTAGCAGAAACATATCTCACCTGTGCAGAAAGCTTCACAGACTTCTTACCTCTGTACAAACTAGGCTGCAGCACCATGTGGGGAGCAGATGCTCCAGCAAAGAGCTGGCTAACCAGCTTCCACTGCAGCTGATGTCTTTTAAGATACCCTCATAGATCTTCATTGCATAGAGCTCTCTGAAGTCTCTGTTCTTGTTATTTACATATTCATATACACGACTGTGTTTTGCCTTTTAATCTGAAAGCTTTTTTTTATGACTCTGTAGGATCATCTATTACCTAGTAATCACAAGAGCTCTATGAGAAGAACTGCCTTTGTCGTACAAGGGAGCCAGCAGAGATAAAGAGAAGCTAAGTGGATTAATTGTGAGTTTGTGTCAGATTCAGGTAGAGCGTCAAGGAATAATGACGCTCCCAGGCCTGTGCTTTCAACTCTCTAAACAGTTGGCTTAGAGTCAGTGATTTTTAAAGTGGTCATTTGATCTGTGCTTGCAAGAAGTAAATGCAAATATCTTCTCCAAGTGTGATTTGCAGAATTACTAGTACATCACTTGGATGCACTGCAGTACTATTTCCCCCTTACAATCACATAGCATTATAATATCAGTGCTTTTAGGTCCTGAGCACTGAATCATTCAGTGGCATCCCTGAACTTTATAATACCGGATGGGGTTTAGGCACTGTGACGATGAATTCCATTGGAAAGTTCAAAATTAAGGAGCAAACCTTTCACCCCAGAACTGGAGCCAAACTTTTTTGAAGATCAGAACTGAGTTCTTCAGGTTTCATTTTCTCCTTAAAGTGCTCTGGAAGTCCAGGAATGGACTAGCGGATGTTCTCTAAATGCCTATTTTTTATAGTATTTATATCCCAGACAGAAATGAATTTTCGATCAGGCAAAGTCGTGAGTTCGTGACAGGATAGAATTTTACACACTATAAATCATTACAGCTCCACTGAAATCTTCAGTGATACGTCATTAATTTTTTTCTAAGCATATGGCCCTCACCGTCCTAATTTTTATCCAGCACAAGCATAAGGGAACATCATTAATTCTCTGAAGAACAACAGACAGACCATGAATGGGATGATGCACTAGGAGACTCCTGTGAAAGAGCATTTACTCAATCAAATGCCTAAAATGTTCATCATGTAAACTAGCCAGAGAAATCTCCTTTTCTTGCCTAAAAATAATGTGAAATGTCTATCTATTCTACACATTTTTGTATAGGTTATATTTAAAGACACACGTAAATACTTATGTATCTCTGAATCTAATGGATGTGCTAGTCATTCTAATTGCATGCAGGCTGGATTTCAAATGCTCATGATGTCATACCATATTTTTTACAGTGCTCCCCTCACTCTCTGATCCTCTAGAAGTGGCTTTCATGCTATATTTGCGTCCTCTTTGAGGTTTTGGTCATAAAATATCTCTTTAAAACCAAGTATGTGACACAGGACACAACTACACCCTTGCAAAATACACAGTGGCATGTGAATTACATTCAATGATATAATGTAGAAGCTCTCATAAAACAAAAGATTTTGACAGGTCTTTTGTACTAGGAATATGATGGCACTGCACTGAAAAATTCTATTTTCTGCAGCCTGATGTGTTTATAATTTGTCAATCCATTTGCATTCTCTGTAAGGCTATAAACCCCTGGATGCAATCTGCTTCTCAGCGACACGCTATTGGAATTACACTGAGGTAAAATTAAGGATATTGCTCCATGTGTTCTGAAGGGATGGAATGCAGTGGCATTGCTCATCCAGATATTTTCTCTGTCACTAGAGTAATCTCCTCAAGAAAATAGTTCTGCCATTCCTACCTGTTCTCTTGGTTGAAACAACATAAGGAGCCTTTAGCCACTTCTGCTGATAAACCTCTCTCTTCCTCCTCTGTCCAAAACATGCTCCTCTTCTTGCCATCAGTATCTACCAACATTGGTAGAATGGGAGTTTCTTTATCTAGGAGTGTGTCCTCCTTTTCTGATTCCTTTTTTGTCACCTGTCCTCACTGCAGAAGCAGATATCACTTGCTGTTCTGCACACAGAGATCTGTTTCTTGTGGGATGTATTTTTATCCTGCCACCTTGGTGCAAAAGCAGTTCACCTGGATACATCCCAGGTATCCCTAAAACACCAGCAATGGTGAAGGTGACAGAAAACAGCAGCATGTCCACTGGCAACAGAAACAGCAGCTTGCAGGACACAAAAACCAGCAGCAGGTGAGCAGAAGTGTGCCTACCTTGTGAGCTTCTGCCTTCCTGAAGAACGTGCTGAATTCAGTGGCCCTGGGGTGGTGGACTTCAGGCTCGAGTTTTGTGGGTCCTCCCAGTTAACATCCATGTACACAGAAGCATCTTGACTTTTGGGATGATGCCATTGGATACCTGTCCAAGGATGTGAATCCAGAGCCAGCATCAAAGAACTACATGATACAAAGGTATAAAGGACCAGTTCTCACAGGTAAAATAAAAATCCCCCAACCCTAAAACATCAATAAAGGCTTCCTTTCTTAAGACAAGGTGATATCTTAACATGCTTCCCTTGCACTCTACCCTTGCTCAATTCTTGATGACAATTTCATGTACTCCCCACAGATTTTTCTGCTCCCCTTTCCCACTACACCCCTCAGCCTCCCCTGAGGCACACCACCACATCTGATGCCCTCATCTGATGGTGTTTGTGTGATCATCACATGTTCATGTGTTCATCACCTTCGCGCTGACCACCTTAGCTTTTAGGCCTTTCCAAGCCCATCTGCACAAGACCACCTGGTTTGCAGAGTGAAAGGGAAGAATATGGGGTAGGCTGCATACCTGACAACCTCCCGAAAATCAGAGGGGAGCTGGGGCTGGAGACATGTGTCTGCGTGCTGGGAGTTCTGTGCACCTCTTTTGCATGAGAACATTTGCTGCTCGTGCTTCCAGGGCTGGCTGGCTGTAGCTCACGTTTGGTTTTCTTTCCTGGTGCTGTTTTTTGACATGGTTTCTTTGTGTTTTTTGTTTCTCTCTTGGTGGGAAGAGAGAAGACGAGACTGAAAATATAATATTTCTTCAGATGGATAAAATGGAGTCATTTTGGTCTTCGAAAATATCTGGTTCCTTCTTTGTTCAACTGGTCATGACTGTAAGCTTTGCTGGCTTGTTACCAGCAAGGTGCCGTAGGTCGGTCCAGCTCTCAGTGGGCATTTGTTCATGTCCTCAAATCCTTGTTATGAGGGTCATTTTCTGGTTTCCATACGTGCTGACTCACCATCAAAATCAAAGATGGAAAATTAAATGGAAAGTAAGCTCCTCTCCTTTTTTGGCATCCAGGTCAACCAAGGACAATGTATGTGTCACGGTAGCAACTATGTGGGCGCCTTTAAAAAGGAAGTTTCTAGGGGTTTGTTTTTCCTCTTTCTAGTTCTGGGAATTATTATAGCCATTTAAATACCCTGCATGACCCGGCAGAGATTGCTCACTTGTCCTTTTCTCGCCCCTGCTGGTTTTAAGCAGTATTTTTAGCTGCAAAAGATGCTGCTGCAGATAGATGCATACCTGGGAACAATGGGCACTCTGGGAACTGCTCCTGCTGTGGTAGCACCACTGTGGGAAACCTGACCCTAAACAGATGCTTACAGGAATATCCTGAGTCCTGCAGCAGTCTAGGTTTGAAGTGGAAAGTCAGAAACCTCTGCCAGGGCCCTTGCTGTTGTCATACAAGGGTGGCTGTATGGACATTATGGGGTTGGGGTTGAAAATCCTTTATCCCTGAGGCTGAAGGAGCAACTGTGAAGGTTACCAGATTAGCAATTTGTTCCCCCCCATCTTGGGAGGGGACTTTCACGGAGAGACTGGAGAGGGAACTTCTTGAAATGACATGTAGTGATAGCACAAGGGGAGAGTGATCTTGAGCTGAAGGTGGGCAGGTTTAGATCAGATATCAAGAAGGAAATTCTTTACTATCAGGGTGGTGAGGCCCTGGCACAGGCTGCCTAGAGAGGCTGCAGATTCCCCATCCCTGGAAGTGTTATAAGCCAGGCTCGACTGGGCTTGGAGCAACCTGGTCTAGTGGAAGATGTCCCTACCCATGGCAGGGGATAGAACAAGATGAGCTTTAAGGTCCCTTGCAATTCAAACCATTTTATGATTTTCCTTTCAGAATTTTTTCCCTTGAGATCATGTTACAGCCTGCTTTGTGCCCAGCTCTCTTTTTTTTTTTAATTAATCTAGTTGAATCATTAAAGCAATGTTGAGAAACAGAGGAAATCCTTCCTTTTTGCTGGTGGCAGCTGCCTGCACATTCCCAACCCTGAAAATGGGAACAACACAATTCATCCCCTTCCTGGTGGAGAAAAAAGGGATATAAACACTTACCTGTAAGGAAGGGAAAAGAGATGATAAACTAATGTACAGAAAGACTGAAAAAAAGAGGGGGTTTAGTAACCTACATGCTATAAAGGTTGCAATCAAGGGTGTTAGTAATAAAGGCTGCAAGTCTCTCTGGTCAATGAAGGTCAATGATTTCAAGAGACTGAGACTGCCTGTTCACAGGAATAACTTGTGGTTGTGGAGTTTGTGCTTTTTAGGCAGATGGACATCACAGCAGATGTTTATCCACTGTGAGCAGGGTTCTCTCTCTCTTCTTGGAAAAATGGAGGTTTAAAGCGTGGCTGCCGTATGGTCTGGTCAAGCTCCTGCTAAGTTAACAGAGATACAGAACCCTGTAAAAATATCTTTTTTGACTATGGTGTGGATTTGGAGTGTGTGTGGAGCCAGCCTAGATTTTCAAAGGTCTAACAGGTGCTAATTATTCAGAGATAACTTACTTCTTTTTGTAAACCAGATGGCTCGACAAAAATGAGGACGATGGTCAGATTGTCCGAGAATTAGTGCCTGCTGGGGAGTCACCAATGCTAAAAAGTGAGTTCAACTTGGAAAAAAAAAGGTCTGGGTTTGAGCTGTACATGCAAATGTTTACTTGCTTTATTCTTCTTAATAATTCTTGTCAGGTCGCAGTAAATCTACTGGGCTTTTTTTTTTTTGCCACTCTTATGAAAGAAACTGCAGTAGGTCACTCAGCTGGAAATGCCTCTGACTCTTAAATTCCAGTTTATGAATGGGATTAATTTGTATAATAGAGCATAATTGCAACATTATATGTGTAGAAAGAAACTTTGATTTCTAATGTTGTGATTTGTTTAAGAACTGCTTTCTTGTAGAGCTTTCTCTGAAGGATCTTGAATTGCCACTGCTTTAGTAGAATAAATTCCGTTGAATAATTGTGTTCACGGAAGAAAATCACCAGAAGTGTTATATTGGCCTTTTCTGGAGAACCAGGGCTCCAATACTACAATTTTCTTTAGAAAATGGTGCCTACAGATCTCAGGTTGAGATGATTTTTGTTTGTTTTAGGAAAAAAAAAAGTAAAATGTATTGAATTGAATTGTAAGTATAAAAAAGAGTTAAATATTCTCACTTGCCTAAGTGCATTTGTATGGCTTGGGTAATCATCTAACAGTGAGAGGGAGGCATACAGAATATTATATGCTTACTAGTGTAAGTGTTGGATCTCTTATGTTCTGGTAAATAACTCCAAGGTGTGACAGCTTCTCCAGCGTGGCCCTAAGATGCTGGATGCATGAGTGGAGGGCAAAGTCCTTCCTATGTCTGTAGCTGGATCCTTCCTCCCCTATATCTTGTTTGAAGCCAGGCTGAGCACTGGAAATGCCACTCACATGTCTGTGTTTTGTACATCGATCTCACTTTAGATGTCAGTTATCACATCAGCGTGAAGACGGGAGATATCCCTGGTGCCAGCTCAGACTCCAAAGTTTTCATCAAACTCTACGGTGAAAAAGCAGACTCCAGCAAAGAGGCTCTCCTAGTCTCTGATAATGATCTAGGCAATTATTTTGAACGTGGTCGAGTGGATGAGTTTACTTTAGATATGAGGGATATTGGAAAGGTAAGAACCAATTACAGGCGTCTTTGTGCTTCGTGCAAGTGTCTGAATTCAGAATCAAATCAACACACAGAACTGAATGTGATGAAAGAACCTCTGACCTTTGCACTGGTTATTAAGGAACACGTTTTACATAGACTATTACATCAGCAGTCTAGTGTACATGCTGGCATGTGAAGAGTGCTTTACGTTTATAGCTAAATACATATATACATTATTTACATGAGCACAGTGGAAGAACAAAGTGCCAGGGTGAGGGGATTGTGGTACATTGAGTAGATTCTGTTGTGTGCATAAATTCTGTGTGGTTTTTCCCTGCTCTCTTGGTTTTTGTTTGCTTTTTAAAAGATCAACCGAATACTGATTGGACACGACAACGTGGGTCTCCGATCTGGCTGGTTCCTGGCCAGTGTCCAGATCACAGTTCCAGTCCAGGGAAGGCAGTACATGTTCCCCTGCAACCGATGGCTCGACAAAGACGAGGCTGATGGCAGGGTGGAGGTGGAAGTCTACCCCAGTGAGATTGTACCTATTGAGAAATGTAAGAGGACGTGTGGCTGTTTTATAGCTAGGACTAAAAATGTATTGCTAGCACTCTTGAGGACAAGGGCGTTAGACAAGATAGATGCAAAAACCAAAAAGTCCCCACCCTTAAGAGCAAATGTTGTTGAGGAAAGTAAATTATTCTCATGTTTCCTTTTCTGAAAGGAAATGCTCCTGAAAAACATTACGGAGTTTTTCATCTCCGTTTCCTGAGACTATATGAAAAATTTGCATCCTGGGCAGCATAACACAGCACAGAGGCACTGTGCTTCTTTGTTGCAATATCAGTGGGTTCTGCTTTTTTCACGTTTATCTGGCCCCCTCCCTTTTTTTGTTTTTCACATTCATGTGCCCCATTACTGCACCAGACATGTCCTGTCCTGTCTGTGTTACTCCCATTTCCTGCAAGGGGGAAGCTTTTTGACAAATATGGACCAAATCCCTACTACCCACTTGACTTTTATCAGTAGACACATTTTCTTTTAAGGTCATGGTTAAAATTTGTCTTCAGATCCTGAGAAAGGATGCTATGTTTTCACCTACTCCCTGTAACACCCTCCCTTTTATTATACTAAGGAGATCATTTAATCTCTCTGTGGCTAATACTGAAATGAAATTCCCTTTTAAGGCTCTGTTTTGCACCCCTGTGGCACTGGCTTAGCACTTGTAAAAGGCAAACTGTTAGGTTAGTCCTCAGTGAAGACTTCTGCTATCTCACATTTAGTTTGGATAAGAGCAAATGGTTGGCTACGTAGACATTAGTCAAGACAAGGTAATTTAATTTTGAATCTGAGCCCTCAGGAATGTTGTTATCTGGGCTTCTCTCCTGATTTAATTGCTTTATTTTTGGACTAGTGATAAACTATGAGGTGTCTGTAGTTACTGGAGACGTGCGAGCCGCAGGCACCAACGCCAAAGTGTTCATGCAGATTTATGGTGAGACTGGCAAAACTGAGCTGATCATCCTGGAAAACAGATCCAACAACTTTGAACGGGGAGCCACAGATGTCTTCAAGGTACGATGGAGGCTGTCACTGCCATTTCTAAGAGGGGAAAGAAAGGACCAGCCAAAACTGAGACATTGATAGAATAATTGGTCCAATTGTATAAAAAATTTTTTTAAGAAAATTGCAGGTCTGATGGTATGTGCTGTCCTCTATCCATATTTTTGGGAGCTTTTGTATTTCTTTTGTGAAGTTTTGTGTTTTGTGGAGGGGCTTTCATCTTCTGAGGGGCTGATAGCAAAGGGGCCATTGAAGTCTGTGATCTAATAGCGGTGTTTGTTTACATTTACTTCCAAAAGGGAATACTCGTGTTAGGTCTCAAAAGGCCTTTGAGTGACACTTTGGGATTGACCACATGTTATTGTCCCATTCTGATGTCTAGCTGGGGAAAGAAACCCCACATCTGTATAAGAATATAAGGAATCCCAGCTTGGCCTGTGGTCACACGTGCCATTAACCACAGGTACGTGTGCCAGCCCTGGAGGGGTTGGCAGCTGTAATTTCTGTGAACGTGTGAGAGCCCTGCAGATTTTGCTGTCTGTAGCGCTGTTCCAGTGAGTCACAGTGAGGTGTACAGCACGTTCCTCCTGCTATCAGAATGGTCAGAATTTAGGTTTTATACTTGTTATGCCCCACTCCACTCAGCGGGCTTAGGGGAAGGTTGTTTCATTTACTTTGGTAGGTGTGTGGGATAAACAACAAAATTCTCAGGAGGCTCAATAACAGACTTTTACTTGCAAACTTTAGAACATTAAGGTAGAATAAGGTGCTTGGCAAACTTTAAAATGTAGCCATTTCGATTATTATCATCTATAGAAATGCAGCAATATGAAAGCATAAAATTAACACTTAAGAAAGCGTATGAGGGAAAAGAAGGAAAGAGAAACAAAGGATAAGAGTAGAAAGGTATAGAGTCACCACCCACGAGTTCAGTGACAAGACTTGACTGTTGCAATTTCTGTGTCCTTTGGTCAAAGTGATGGCCACAGTCTTGATCCATTGAAGATGGGGGAAGCCCAGACACAAATTTCAGTGGGTTAATAAATGCTCAGGCTAGGTGGAAATACCCAGGTACCTCTCCTGGTGGTGGGGGGGGGAGTTTTACACTGAGCACTTCAAGGGTCTTTGATGGTTCATGGCCCCTTCTAAGACATGATGGCTGCCTTTTCCCTCAGTGTAGTCGAGCCAATTATGCCACATCAGGTGGCATGAAAAACTTCAGGTCTACAAGCCAATGTCCTGGTACTTCCCTGGAGAAGAGTTTTCACACCTGAGTCATTTGTGTAAGGGAGGACACTGGCATGACAAAAAGTACTATCCCAACCTCTCAGGATCTGCTTCTTGTCAGCCTCTTCCCTTACCTGGCTGAAAACCCAGCTTGCAGCCTCTGGTGGTGGGTGTGCACCCACTCTGCACCTGGGCAGCACCCCGGGATTGTTTGAGCCATTAACAATTAACATTTCAGTCTCACACCTCCTTCTGAGCAACCCAGCAGGGTATCTGCAGGGGTGAGAAGCCTTAGACGTAATTCAGGCGGGTGAGCCAGGGCCTGGCTAATCCAGCAAGAGGTCCCAGGCTGATGAGGCTGAGCAGCAGGTTTGGATCACAGCATGGACAGGCATCCTCTCCCTTCTGGACCAGCATCGTTTTCTGCTTCATGAGCTTGGGTTTTCTGCCCAGATAAACAGAGGTCTGGGGTAAAGGAATGCTCTTAGTTCTTGCCCTGTTGAGGTCAGGACATGTCAGAGCCACATGCTTCTGTATTGAAGGAGAGACCAACATCTGGACAGTGAAGCACATAGTCCAGATGGAAGTGGGATTTAAGGCACATCTGTCATATGTGCTCACAGCACAAGGCTCAGCACAGTGGTGCCTACGTCTCCCTTTGAATTTGCAGTCCCACAGAGGCTGGATTTGTCTCATCACAGCTAAACTTGGAGCTAATTGCTGAAGCTCCCCTAAATCATCAAGACTGGGGTATTCTTCCTGCTGTCACTGGCCAAATGGAGGTGCCTTTAGAGGTGTATTTTTTAGATCAGTTCACCTCCTCCTGCCTCATTTTCTTGCTTTACAGAATGGAGTAACAGATGTTTATCCATTTTTAATGAATTCTCTGGGATTTCAAATGGCTACTACCTTATAAATGTTTGCTTTTTTAAAACTCTCTATAATTTTAAGATTAGGTTTCTCTGATTTTAAAGGAAATAAGCTTTCAAAAATTTATGAGTAAAAGCTATTAGCCAATATCAGATTTATAATAAAGCCATATGTACAGTGTTCTGTTTACATAGCTATGCTTATATCCTCTCTCAGATATTTATTGCTAGATTGGAAAGTTATACCCATTTTCTGTAATTTTTTTTGTAAGCACACAAGGCAGAATCTCTGAAACATAAATAGACAGATTTTTCATCTCCTTCATAGTATGAATATCTACAAAAGATATGGGCAAGAATAAGATTCTGTGAGCTACATGCTAATAGGAAATGCTATCAGTTACGGACAAGGCATGCAGGATAATCACAGCAAATCTAAGGGAAAAGCCATGTAAGGAAATACACATTCTTTATGTCAGGACAGCTGGATCAATTTTAGTTTTCTGATAAGCGTCTTGTGGGCAATTGATTTTGTTTTAATCTACGAAATGCTTCTAGACTAAAACCTTACATGCCTAATTCCAGATTTCAGCCTGAAGCAAATGTTTGCAAGTTTTATAACATAAACAGTGCCTAACAGCATAAGCAATGATCAGAAACAAGTCACTGGTTGTTGAAGAATTGTGTGGAGTAAAATCTTCCATCCAACTTCATTAGGTAGTAATCTGGACAGATAATCTAAACCAAGGAGGTTTTGTGTCTGCTGTACTGACTAGAGAGATGTAAATCTTCTTACTGATCAGCCTTCTGCCACTGATGCACTGTAGCCAATAGTGATTGTATCCTCTCTGCACACTAGCAAAGTGTGAAAATAATTCTCCAATTTTCTGGATGAGAAGGAAGGAGAAGGTCAGTCCAAACTCAGGGTCTGTGTCAGAGATCAGCTCATCTGAGTTAACTGCCTTTTCATTATGCCATTATTGCCTCTTACTGGGTTCATGTTTTGTCCTAAATGTAAAATATATCTTATTGTGAATTTTGAAAGGCCTCATGCACTGAGAATCTGTAAAAGCCTAGAATGCTGTTTTGGAATATTCACTTTTAATGGCAACATAGAGACAATACTGGTGAGGAGAGTAAGGGGGAAGTAGAGAGCCAAATAAGCACGGATTCATCTTCTGCCCTCACCATGGTTGCCTGGAATGTCTTCAGCTCAGTCTGTTCACATGAGATTTGGTAATGGGGGAGGTATGAAATGGTAAAGCAGGAACGAAAAAAAAGTAAAGGCAAACTTGCATAAAAAATTGTTCTTACCCTTGCTTAGACATTTTGGGTGCTAGAGGCCGTGCTCCCCATTTTTGAGAGTACACTTTATGAAATTGAGATGTCTTATGTCTCCCTGGGTGACGACTTTTCCTTGGCAACAGAGGGAGGCTGCAGATGTTGGCAAGATCTATAAGATTCGGGTAGGCCATGACGGGACAGGCATTGGGGATGGCTGGTTCCTGGAAAGCGTCACGCTGAAGCGGCTGAAGGCTAAGGAGTCTGATAAAAAGAAGCAGAAGAAGAAGAAGAAGTCTGAGGAGGAGGAGGAGGAGGAGGAGGGGACCAAGGTGGACGAAGGAATGGATGTCTACACATTTGTGGCACACCGCTGGTTGGCTAGAGACGAGGGGGATAAGGAGATCGAGGTGGAGCTGGTGCCTGACGGGGAATCTGACCTGGAGGGTAAATATCAGGGGGAATGTGTGTGTGTGTGTGTGTGTGTGTGTGTGTGTGTATGTGCATGTATCCAGCAGCTGCATGAAGGATGATAACCACACTGCAGTGCTCGGCAGGACCACTTATTCCCCCTCAACTGTCCCACTGCCCAAGGCCTGCAGAGCTGCTTACCCCTTGCTTTGGTTGATCAGTGCTGGGGAGGAAGAGGATGGTGGTTATACTAAGGCAGAGCATGGAGGAGACAGTTTGAAGATGGAATTCTGTAAGATTCTCCAAGGATTGTCTGAGGCACTGGGGTCAAGAGTCCCACAGGTTACCACTGTGGCCGAGAGTCTAGCAAGCTGTAACTATCGTTATGGCTGGAGGAAGATGAAGCTGCTCATATTTTAAGCTAGGTGCAAACAAACTCCAGGCAAAACCTTTCTGTGCTGGCATTCTGGGGTTACATGCTTGCAGGGTGAGCCACGGATTTGATGAAGTGTGGCTATTTCTGGGCTCCTCCTGAATTGCCTTTGCAATTTTACTTGCAGAGAATACGTATGAAGTCCGCGTTCTCACTGGGACTGTGTGGGGGGCTGGGACGGATGCTAATGTCTTCTTGAACATCTATGGCTTAGAGAGAGGAGACACGGGTGAGCGCCAGCTGAAAAGGTCGAATAACCTCAACAAGTTTGAAAAGGGACAGGTAATGCATGAACTCAACTCACTCAAGCGAGCAGAAGGCTGGCAGAGCTCTCTCGGTTATCACGCTGGCCAGTCAGTACAACCTCTTCTCTCCAAGGCTTGCCTTCTTTCAGCTTAAAGCTCAAACACGTTTTATTTCTGAAATATGTAAAGCAAAATTCCTCAAAACATTTTCCAGGGGAAGTTCATTTGAATAATAAGCCAAACAACCAATTCCCCGCTGGAGACACCTTTTGCATCTGCTTCCTGTAAGCATTCTGGTAATAATGCTTCCTCCCAGGAATACTTGAAAACCACAAACTTTAAATTAATATTGGAGAGCGTTTGTGAGGCAGCTCAAGTATGTAGGTATTTAGGTTGCAAATACTATTCTAAATGTTCCACTCGACCAGTCAGGGAATAAAAACAATATTACACGGTCTGCTGTAATTACATTATAATCCAGTCCAATTAAAGAACATCTCTAGTAGATTGAGTATTTGCCTTAAAAAAGTTTATGAACAATTAACAAGCTACTGTTATAACCAGGAGTTTTTCAAAGAACAATTTTGAATAACAAAAAAAAAAAAAGAAAAAAAGAAAAAAATTATGGAAACAAAAAGCAGCTGTGGAAAACTTGCAATCAAGAAAAAAAGAGCCTAAGGTTGTTAAATAAGCTGTTAGCTGTGATTTATGAGCTTGGCACCGGTGAAACTGCAACCTGCACAGGGTTCTTCATTCAGTGGGAAGAGCTCCAAGCTGCAAATGTAATGCTCTGTACTCCTGGGAGTACA
Organism: Manacus vitellinus; assembly: GCF_001715985.3. Lineage (NCBI taxonomy): Eukaryota > Metazoa > Chordata > Aves > Passeriformes > Pipridae > Manacus > Manacus vitellinus. The sequence continues at coordinate 1,802,971 of NW_021940553.1, forward strand.
AACCTGAAGTCTACCAACATATTAATCACATTAAGATGTTTAAACTGTTATGATAGCAAGGACCATCCTGTCACACTAACACAGTTAATAAATGAACCTCTTGGTTGTGGTAAGTGACAAAGGGAGGACATTCTGCGTTTTGAAATAAAGCATATGGGCTGTGTTTTGGGGCCATCCTGTGCAGAGCCTGGAGCTGGACTCAGTGATTCTTGTGGGTCTCTTCCAACTCTGGTATCCTATGACTCTACACAGAGGTGAACAGGAGAATTTCTGTGGAGTCAATATGTTTCTGATCAGTTACAGTTTCAATCTGTGGGAAAATACCAAGCCCGAAAGGAATGATATGTAGGAGAGATGAGTTAAACCTAGAGGAAGCTGAAACTGGGATGAAGTAAAGAGAGGAATGAAGGGTTGAGCAATCCATGGCTGCTCCATGAAGGAGCCAAGCATATTTTTGTATACACACACAAAGAGTACCAGGAGAACTTACAAATAGCTATTTTTTAATGGGGAAAAGGACTACCCTTGGCCATTTACTGCCTTTCTTTCCTGCTTTGTGTGCCTTTTGCCTCCTGTGCAGGTGGATGTGTTCACCGTCAAAGCCATTGACCTGGGTGAGCTGAAGAAGCTGCGAATTCGCCACGATAACTCTGGTACCAGCCCGAGCTGGTACCTGGAGAGGGTAGAGATTGTTGACCTCAAGGAGAGCACCACGTGAGCACCCTGCTGCACCCTTTTCACATGCTCAGAAAAGGGTTCCACGTTCTCAGGAGCCTGCAGAGTTGCAGGGAGGCAGAGGAGGTGCAGAAGGGCATCGTCGTAGCCCCTCACCAGCTCACGGGGAACAGGCACCCTTTGGGAGCCTAGTGGTGATTGTGCCATTATACTGAGCGGGGGGCCATTCTGGGGTACTTGTGTGTGGGGTTTTGCTGTCCCAGCATCTCTGCAGCTTGGTAACCAGCAATATTTGGAAGGGAACCTCAGGTTTTCTCTGTTTCTCCTGGGAGGGACTCAACTCTCCCTCCTGGAAAGGTCCTTGAGCAGAGCCTACACTCAAGCATTTCCCTTCTAGGCCTCACTTTGGAAGTCCATGAGCTCACATTTCAGCTGTCTTTTGTACCAAATCGAAATGTCTGAGCCAGAAGCAAATCCTGATCTGAGCAAACTCCCGTGATTTTCACAGAAAGCTGGATGAGCAAAGACTGGGCTGTTCAAAACCTGAAATACAGGCTTGCCCTTGAGCTGGAGCGTGCTTGAAACCACATGTGCTTAACAGTTGCACAATGCTCTGGTGGGTGGGACCACTTATAAGGACCTAAAGATGAGTCCAGCCTTCATAAACATAAAATGCCTGAGAGACGGGAGGTTCCCTTAAGTTATTTAACTTTTTCTGGGACTTAAAACTAAAGTGAATCAATCATATGGGGCTGACAGCCCAGAAAGAGCACTCTGCAGTAAGTGCTACCTAACCTATTTATGGATTGAGTTCCCCCAAATGACACCAGATCTCAAAAATGAAAACAGATGTGTTGTTTGGCTTTGAATAATCTTGATTTTGGTTTGTTTTGGTTTTTTTTTTGTTGGTTTGTTGTTTGTTTTTTTTTTAAGTAGCCTCTGATCTGTGCTTTTTCGTGTTATTAAAGCCTGTGAAGTCCTGTGTAAGTGCCGGGTGCTGCTGTCATTCTTGTAGGTATTATTTTCCATGCCAGCGCTGGTTAGCAGTTGAGGAAGATGATGGTCAGATTATCAGGGAGCTGGTCCCAGTGGATGAAGCATTTGTAAAGAAAGATTCTGAAAATGATGGCCAGTCTCCTGCAACGCTGGGCCTGGAACAGAAAGGTTTATATTAGCCTTGTGTTTCTTCTCTTGAAAGGAACTGAGTTAATAGCACTGCTGAGGGCACTAGCACTTAGCAGTAGCAGTTACTCACTGTACTGTAATTTTGCCCCTACCATGAAATTTTCAGGTGTGAATGAAATGTGAAGTGTGTGTCAGACAGCAAGGAGTGAACCCTCCTCATTTTTAGTTGATTTAATCATCTTGCAAGATTGGACCCAAAGTGACAGAGCTAGGAAGATGGGTAACATGTTCAGTCATCGTCTTTTAAATGAAATACATATTTGTTGCTAGTATCTAAGGAATAGATCTCATTCATGTCACATCATGGAATGTAATGGTTAAATGTTTCAACATAAAAGTGAGCAGGGAGTAAACATAGCCAAAGAAAGGGAAGGGACCTAAATTTATCTCACTTTCCATCTTGCTGCTTATGTCAGTTGTCCTCCAAAATAACTTTGCTTCACTTGTAAATAATTTTGCATGGTAACCACAGAGCAGTGACACACTCCTGGGTCTGATGCTTCAAGGTGCTGAAGGCCCAACTGATTTCCTAGCCGGTGAAAGGTTTTAAACTCTCCCCTAATTTCCTCCTCAAATGCTTTTGAATACGTGAACAATTTCCACAAGTTGTACAGTCAAAAGAATTCCACAAAGTGTTTATCCCTTTGATTCAGGAGGATGTGCTGGTTAAGCAGCATTTTGGAAATGTGTGTAACTATGGAGAAGATGTTCCATTTTGGAAATCTTGGTTAGGTTATAGCAGCGCAGTGAAGACTATATTAGACTTTTCCACATTTTTTTATGAGTTGGCTGCACTTGTTAAGTGATGGTGCAGTAGAAACCCTCCTGATGATGTTGTTCTGCAGGGTGTGTTTCTGAGTATGAACTGTATATGTCGGTGTACATACCTTCTGGTACGTGTTATATGCACATACATTATTTGGTGCTGATAATATAAAGGGGGGGGTATGTGGGGTTTTATTGATGAAATATTATAGGCAGAGGCAGCTTTGAGGAGTGTTTGAGGTTTCCAGGAAGCAAATGTGAAGGCTTAAGCACATTTCTTATCTGTAGACGTGCAGGCAATGCACTGAATGACTGGAGCAGGAGAAGATTCTACAACCAGCTCACCTCAAGAGCTACCACAGCATAGGAGAGGAATTAGAGATTACAGCATGACTGTGATCAGTCAAAATGAAACTCAAACCAAGCACACATATGGAAGGAAAAGTAGAGTTAACTCCTGGTCAGCCTTCACACTCTTAAATTGGCGTATTTTATCTGACAGCTAAATCAACGACATACACTGTGAAAGTGAAAACCGGGGACAAGAAGAATGCTGGGACAGATGCCAACGTCTTCATCATACTCTATGGAAGTAAAGACGATACAGGTATGGCTTCACACAGTGTAAAAAGATGGCAACTCACTGTTGGACCCCTGAAAAGACAGGTCACAGTCTCCTTTTATATCCTCAATACCCCACCTCACTCCTTTTTAGTACAACGTTATGTTCCCGCTGTCGGTGAACACATCGTGGTGACTTGGAGCACACCAGCAGCTGCTCTAAGTCACTGCTGAACTTTTTGAGGCTGATTTGCACCAGCTGCTGGTCTAAAGGTTTTAATTCCAGTTATAGAAACAGCATAGTTGACTGGGACTACGTTACTGAGCAGTGAATGCGGTGGATTATTTGCTTTCCTCAGCAATGAATCAGCATGCTCCCAAAATCCAGCCCTCCTCTGCCTCTTTGAGTGGCCCAGAAGTATTTAATCAGCTGATGAGCAAATCCTCTTGGAAGCAGCTGAGCTGTGTATGCAGTGACTGGGATGCCCGTGAGAGTGACAGGGAACTGACGAGAAGCACTGATTTCTTTAGCTGTGAACACAGCACAACAGCATCGTCCTTTTTTCATTGCCAGAGGATCATTCAATGGAAGAGTTCTGTATATTTTGGGTGATGGTACAGACTTGGGCTCAGAGGAAGGGACAAAGTTCAGATCTCGAGATGAAAAGCCAGTTTTTGCATTTTAGCCACTTCCCTCGTTCCACTGTTGACATTCCCAGAGGATTTGTTTCACACACTGAACAATGTCCTTTTGCATCGCCACAACAGGGACAGTCAGCCTAAAGGCCTCAAAGATTAACAAGAACAAATTTGAGCGTGGGAAGGTAGATGAGTTTACAGTGGAGTCTGTGGACATTGGAGACCTGAAAAAAATCAAGATAGGCCATGACAATAAAGGTAAGATAATCTGCTTGGTAATGCAGTATTTCTAGTGCACTAGGCACGTTGCTGTATAAAATAACCTGCCTCCAAGACCCCAAATGTCATTTACCTTTCAGTGACAGATCCTTGCTGTCACTTTGGCTGTTGCTGCTACTATCTTTTCCGCTAATTGCATTCCCATGTCTGTGGCAATATGAGCTCAGTAGTGGCAACTTGCAGGGAGCTTTGCAACCTCTGCCTCTGCAAGAGTTTCCTTAGTTTTGCAGCCATGTCCTTAGAGAGATTTCTCAGATATCACTGAACATCATTTTTGTTTTTGTCATGTGGGACCTGTAGACTTGTCTCAATTCTGTATTAATTTTTATGTTGTTGTTTTGATTATCAAGTCTTGGCTGCCTTTCAGACTTGGCTGTGTCTCTACTACAAACAAGGTAGGCAGTGGGGGGATGCATGGATCCCTTCCCCTGTGGGGCAGCAAGGGACATGTTCGTTGATAACTGCTCTGTATTATTACAAAGGCAAATTAATCCAAGCGATGGAGTAATTAGCATTTCCATGCGCACATCTTTAGCCTGACAGATATAGAAATGTAAAGCATTTTAGCTCGATGAGTTTTGTGTTATATATTTTATTTTTCCTTTGGCAAAAGAGAGAAAGATTTATTTCTCGGAGGTCTGGAACGCATTTCCCATTGTCTGTAAAGGCTCTGTGGGTTATTATTCACTGTTATCTTTCCAACCACAGGTAATTCAACTGGCTGGTTTCTGGAATGGGTGGAGATTGATGCCCCATCACTGGGACAGTGCCTCAAGTTCCCATGTGGACGTTGGCTGGATAAATCAGAGGATGATGGAGCCATTGAGAGAATCATCTTTCCCGCAAAACTGCAGACAAGAGAGTATACCCCATGTGAGCAGAATGCCATTTCCCCAGGGTACACCCATCATTACAGAAGATTAAATTACACTAGCTCATGCGGTTTTATAGGCTTGGCCTCTCCCTTGAATTGGCTTTGGAAAATTTATAAATAGATCATGTGCCAGCTACTTCAATTACTACAGGAAGGTTCCTCTGGGTGCTCTAGACTAACAGTTCCTGTATTTGCCAAACCAGAGAATCATTAGAAGTCATGTGGATGTGTCTGATTTTCTCTTTGCTCCCTTTTCCCCCATCCTATCCAAGTCCTCTGCTCATTCCAAGCTGTTCTTCCTTGTTTCCAGTTTCCCTTTGATCTTGTTCCATTCTAATATTGCCATTTCTGTTGTCAAAGCAGACACTTTGGTCTTGCTTCCAAGCCTGAGTTCTTCCAGTGCCTTTGGCAGTGTTCACCCATATCTTGCTGACCTTCTTCCAGACTTTTTTCAGAGTGGTGTTTTTCTGATAATATTGTACCAGTCTGCCTCTCCTAGTATTCTCTAATTTATTCCTTACTCTTCATTCCTCTTTAAAATAATTTTTTGAGTAAACATTACCCCAGCTCAACTCCTTGTGAGTACAAGCTTATAATTTTTGTGTCTGCTATGGCAACTCCAACTCTCGCATTCTGGCAACTTCTTTTCCTGTCTCCAGAATATTGAGCATCAGATAACATGGCCTTCATGAAATAAATGAACCATTCTTTTGCTTATTCTGTAGCCCTCTTCCTTATTTTCCTCTCTCTTGAGCATCTTTGACTACGTGTAGGGTACTCACAGCCTTGGGACTGAACTTGACTTGTCCCTCCCTGATCTGCTTCATTTCAAGTTGTTGATAAATATTTTTTGTCCAACCACCACAGTGCTGCTAAACCACCTTTTTCTTTCAATATGTTGGATGCCACATGATGAAGGATGAGGCCTGGTGCCTCAGAGTTGATTACCATGTCATGTCCTGCTAGGTGCTCCCTTGGTCAATCTTAAGAGATAAGTTGTACACACCAAAGCTGTCTCCTATCTCATCTCATCTCATCTCATCTCATCTCATCTCATCTCATCTCATCTCATCCCTCAGTGTATGCATTGATGATTTCAAAAACCCTTACCTCCTGCAGTCCCTTATATAAATATCAAAATTTAGAGCTGCCCAATCTCTGTTTTTCTGCCTCAGTTGCCTTCTTCATAAGTAGCTGTGAGAATAACCACACAGATGCAGATGTTGACTATATAATTTATTAATGGCCCTGAATATCATAATGATGTAGGAGTTTCTGACATACCATGCATTTCAGTACCATACTTTGTGTAAACCTGATTTTTGTCAGCTGTCCACATCCAGCCTTTGGAAAAAGCCAGGCCTCTCTGGCAAACACTTTGCACCAGGCTCGGTGTCAGCTTAGGCTTTTTCACCATTTAAACCATTCCCTCTGTGTTATTTACTGCATTCTGCTTTCCTAACAATTAACCCGGGGTTTTCAGTTTGCCAGAGGTAACTAAACGGGTTTGATTTGTTTTATGATGACTCGTGCCAGAATTGTTTCACAGTGAAAACATGTCATCCGCAGTCTAATTAAAATCATCCCTGTGGGGATACAGCTTTAAAAGTGCCATGTAAATGAAATGGGTGTCTGACAGCTGAAAGTTGTGCTGTTGGTGACCTTGTTAGGGTGCTGCTTTGCTGATTCAGTTCTAAGCTGATGTTAATATTCAAGCAACAAGACCAAGTGCTACGGACTTCAGCAGAGAAGATAATTTTATATTCATAATGCATAGTGTGTGATTTTTTTGGTCTCTGGGATTTTTTTCACCTCTTCTTACATACTGGGGAAACTATTCCAGTTTTGTTGCAGCACAGCAGAGCAGATTTCATTGGGTTGGGCAGAAAGAATATTGAGTACCTCCAGGCTGACTCTCTGTAGAAGAAAACTTCTTCATCTCTGTCCTTCTGAGAGCTGTATTTTGAGAGCCTGGCTTTTTAATGAATGCCTTGTCTCTGATACACATAATCAGAGTTACTCCAACAGTAATAGAGATGGTGCCAGGAACCTTCTCTCCTACCCTAACAGCAATGCTGAGTCTGAAATGTAGTGCAAACTGCTACACAGTAAATAGCAAAAATGACTGAAGTCATGGCAGAGTAGGAGGGTGGGGATGAGAAGCAGCTGAGAAGATTGTAGTCAGGGGAGGGAAATGGTGGAAGCTGTTTAGGGGGTGTATGGGACAGAGATGACCAGGAGCAGATCCTGGTGGTAGCAGAATCCAGGTGTTGAAGGCTCTGCTTATGTGTAGCAACATGGACTGCAGGGACAGTGTCTTCCTGAGGCTGGAGAGGTCCCTGCAGCTAACTGGTGATGCCCAGGCCTTACCTGCTGTTTTGATTTCAGAAAGGCTTTAAAGGAGGTTGGGACAGGATTCATTTTCCCAAATGGAGCACCTGAAATTGCGTGTCCTCACAACAGTTCTAAGTTGCCATTGTGATTGTTTGGTCGTTCAGAGGGTGGATTTGGGGAATGACGTGGCTAACCCCAAGGAATATGCCTTCATTCCTTGACTGAGTCTTTCTTCAGACTACATTGGCTTTAGTGATTACATCTGGAGAGGTAAACACCAACCTGATGTGTGGGCTTCTGAACATATGTTTCTTACTCAGTGAGCTAAACCTCATCTCACCCTGAAAACTGAGGATATTCAGCAAATCCATAACATACCAGGATCAGAGCCCCAGTCTTATTCCTGGGTCAGCCTTATTCCTGAGCAAGTCTGAGTCATACTCCAGCAGGACTGAGAAGCTGTGAAGATAAATAGAACAAAAAGAGGCATCAGACTTCGGGGTCATGGGACATTCTGGAGAAACCAAACCACAGGAATAGAATAGGGAAGTATTTGTAGTCTTGATCCTTACTGTTCTGCATTCACCATTGGTCTGGCTGTAATTTAACCTGTTTGCCTCAGTGTTTCAGAGAAGTACTAAGTGAAAACAGAACAACAGAGAATTATTTTTTCCTTATGATTGATATTTGTGATACGTTTAATAATGGAAATAGTAGGACTTTTTTTATCAATAATACTATCTTGAATATTTATATACTGCCTCCAGTTATCTTAACTTCATCCATCTGCCTAATTGCTCAAAAATTTATGAATTCATGTTTTGCTTTAACACTTGAGGTGTTGAAATAAATCTTGTTTCAGTAACTTTGGATGGCAGGTATAAATATAGTGGGTGTTTTCTGGTCATGTGATTAACCTAAAATCTCATTACATGAACATGTATCAAGGTCAATTTGCCTTACAGCATTAAAGGAAATTCCTTTGGATTTTCCTACGTCTGACCTGCTGGATAACCTTAATGACCACAAGTGTGTGATTCCTACCCTGTCCCCTTTCATTGCAGAGTCTTATAATTCATTTCTTGTTTCGTTAAATGTTTCACAGTAGCATTGCTATGCTGCTTACTGACTTCTGTTGGTTTGTTTCCCTTTTCTGCCCTTCCCTGAACCAGTTGTTCCTTACGAGATCACGGTGTACACCAGCGACATCTTTGGGGCTGGCACAGACGCTGACGTCTTCATTGTTCTCTACGGGTGCGATGGGATCTGCACCCGGCAGAAATCCCTGTGCCTCAACAAGAGAGAGCAAAGGATGTACTTTGAAAGGAACTCGGTGAATCAGTTCATTGTGGAGGTAAGATCGAAGGTGCTCACTCTCATCTTGTGTTTTCTCAAGGGGATTAAGACGAGAAAAAGGAGCGAAGTGGGGGCCTTCTTTTAGGGAAAACTGTTCAGCTCTTTCACTTGTAGAATGTGCATTCAAAACTCTGTTCTCCAGCAGTCTGACTGCGCACTGGGTCAAATCTTTTCTCACTGACCTTCAGTGAGTAGCAACTCCAAGGTGCAGCACACAGTGTCCCTGTGGCCGAGTGCCATGTTAACACTTGGAAAGGCTTGTGCAACTTTGTCGTGTTGTACCAGTACGTGGATACGGGGGCTTGTCCTTCCAGGTGAAGTTGAGAGCCACTTTGAGAGGCCTTTACATCTTCCATTTCCTATACCATACTTGGCAAACAGAGGATATCAGCCTCTGTGCCTGCCGGATATAATATGTGCACCTATCCTTATCAGCTCTTACTTGCCTGAAGATTTTCTTTCTCCTGCAGTTGGCAACACTTTGAAGCAAAATTCTTTTTCTTCTGTGTGCTCAGACAGAAAAGCCGTCATCTGGTGGCAGACAACATGATTTTTCTATACCCAGGCCTAACTTTTTGAAAGATCTCGCAAGTATTTCCTGAAGTGTTTGCACAAGTGTATGCAAATAGTGAACTAGTTCACATCGATGAGTGAGCTCATTTACAGCAACACAATTAGGCAATTTCTGTTCAGAGTATATACTTACTGCTGAGAATTTGTGAGAGGCAAAAATACAGCCAGCTCTGGCTCTGGCTTATCCTTTAGGAACTGCTACATGCCCTTACCTTCCTTTCCTGGCTGCAACAGCAACACTGACTTCATAGAGGACCTTACAACCTCTCTCTGTTTCGGGTGGGGATTGTTTTTGTAATTGAAAGGAAATCTTAAACCAAATTTTTTTACAAGTTAAAATACTTCCAGCCCACATTGTTGTTATATGGCATGAATCATATAATAAATCCCCAGTGTGATTCCTTAAAAACAAAGAAAAAGACTTATTTTGGTGGAGTTTCCACATAGTTTTTCATAATAGAGGTTGCATTAATCCACAGGTATAAATCTTAAGCTGAGTGTTATGGTTATATCTTTATTACATAAGATTTATTTCAGATTTGGTAGAATCTGAAGCACAGTATTTTTCTTAGATGAAGCAAGGGGAAATGCAGCGTGTTCTCCAGATTTATAACATCATATTAACCTGTCCCCAAGCTCCATTCTCACTTCACCAGTTCCTCTTTCTGCAGAAGATGGGGATGAAGAAAAATATATTCTTCTTTCACCTACTTGTGTAGAGCCATAATTTGGAGTTCAACAGACCTTAAAAACAATTTGGGGGACCTCAGGAAAGACAAACTGGGAATCGTCTGTTTGTTTTGGTGCTTTTATCTGCCTCTATCATTTTGTATTTTGCAAAAGAGGCACAAAAGATTAGAGACTGCTCTCAGCTATGGTTCCAAGTGATGATTTGCTGGACATGCCTACAGCAGGGTAAAGCCCACTTCTTCTTGAACATGGATCTTTACTGCTCAAGCATCACTTTATTACTATGTATTGATTAAAAGCCTCATTGAAAGATGAGTATTTGTCCAGGACAAAAGAGGAAAAATAATTTTCCCCTGATGTATAGTTGTGTGCATGTGTGAGTTGTAGAGATGAGTTTGGGTTGTTTAATTATTTTACAGTGAATCTTGTGCTGTCTGAAGTCAGGGCAGGGCTGATGAAGTCAAACCTAGTTTGTTGAGTGTGAATTCCTTGGGTAGTGCAGTTATACTGATTTATGGAGTCTTCTAAAATTACTGCTGTCTTTTCTTCAGTATGGACACTTCTGTCAGCTGGGAACAGAAGGGAGTGGTCTCCAGTGATGCAAATTGATATGTTCCATTTTCTCATGTTTTCCAAGAAAATAAGACTCTAAAAGCCCAAGAACAGAAGGACAGCTCAGTGTTCTTCTATGTGCAGAGGAGATTTGCAGCCAGTCTTGGGCTTTTAAAGGCCAGATATACAAAAGTTTGCACTGAAATCAGCAAAAGCTATTACTTAGGAGCAAATTTCCATTTTTCCTGTTCAAGCCTTTGAAAGGGATGTCAGTTAAAAGTAATGAACTAGAAACAAATTACCCAAGTAATAAGGTGAGGCATAAAAAACTCATAAAAAGTAGCCACTTCATAAGATGATTGTCCTGTTGACTTTCACAGAATGGCGCTGGGATTCTGTGGTGGAACAGGAGAGATAATATAATGTGCCAGGCTGTTTAGGTAGCAATTCCCAAACAATTACCTTCATTCCTACGCATTCAGAGAAGCCTGAGATGCAGGATTGCAGTTGTGCAACCCAAACTGTCTCATGCTATGGTTAATTTGTGCAGACCAAGGTTCTCTACATTCCTGGAGCAGGAGTTCTGTGAAAACTTTTAGCTAAAATGCAAGTTAGGGCATAACTATTTAGAGGAGATCATGGAGATGCTCCAAGGGTTGGAGCCCCTCTGCTCTGGAGCCAGGCTGGGAGAGCTCGGGGTGTTCACCTGGAGGAGAGAAGGCTCCAGGGAAACCTGAGAGCCCCTTCCAGTGCCTAAAGGGGCTCCAGGAGAGCTGGAGAGAGACTGGGGACAAGGGCATGGAGTGACAGGACAAGGGGGAATGGCTTCACACTGACAGAGGGCAGTTTTATGGTCGATATTAGAAAGAAATTTTTGGCTGTAAGGATGGTAAGGCCCTGGCCCCGTTTGTCCAGAGAAGCTCCATCCCTGGAAGTGCTCAAGGCCAGGTTGGATGGGGCTTGGAGCAACCTGGGATAGTGGAAGGTGTCCCTGCCCATCACAGGGGGTGGAATGAGATCAGCTTTATGGTCTCTTCCCATCCAAATCACTCTAGGATTTTATTCTATGATTCTAATATGGCATCAACACTACTACTTGCTTCCTCATACAGACTGGAAAAATAAGAAATAAGCTAAAGAAGCAATGCCTCAGAAATCACCAGTTGTTAATGTCGTAATATTTCTCTGCTTTTTGTTTGTTTGTTTGTTTTGAGTTGGCTTTCTGGTTTGGTTATTTTTTTTAATTTGGGTTTGGGGCGGGTGGTGGTGGTGATTGTTCATTTGTTTTGCTTGGGTTTGTTTTGTTTTGTTTTGTTTTTCCTGTAGCTGGAGGACGTTGGTGACATGATTGAAAAGATCCGCATAGGACACAAGGGTGGAGGGCTGAACTCGGGATGGCATCTGGACCGTGTGGCGATTCGGAGGCTGCTGCCAAACGGGAAGGTAGGCTGTGAATCCCAGCACTCTGCGCCACGTTTCCACGAGCAGCCGCTTCCATTTCCCCAGGCGCATCTTCTGTGTGCAAAGTGTGATTAACACTGAAAAATGACTCCCTAAAGAGCAATGTGCACTAAATGAACTTGCTGGAGCTTGGGGATCTGGGGACAACGAACATGTATTGCCATGTTTTATTCTTCGGATGTTGATGATAAGGCTCTGCAGTCACTGGCTTTATAAAGCTTCATCTTTTCATGTGTAGCTCTGTTTTGGGGAATCGCAGGGAAGGAAGTGGAAAGTGGGTGTAGCATTTCAAAATAAAAAGTATTGTGGCTAAACAGGAACAAGAAGTAATTTCATCAGTCCCTTAATTCTGGAAGAATAAGTGCGGGGAGCCAGTACAACTAAGACAAGCAAAATGCCTGTCAGTGGAAGTCCCTGAATCACTCATGTTAAGAAAATCAAGTCAGATGCTAGGATTTTTGGTTGCTCATGTCAGCAGGATTAAGGCAGTGCAGTCAGATTGATCATCTTGATCTTGTCCACATAAGAAACTCTTCCTCAGCCCTGCTTTCAGATGCTGGCTATAGGAACAGGAATAAATCTGGCTGTGGGGAAGTTCGGAAGAAAATCACTTCTTCAAGGGTAGTCCAGAAGAGCAGTAGCTGTGTTTGGGAACACCTGGGCTCTCTCCCCTTATTCCAAAGGGAAGTCAGCTTTTATCTCCACTCAAGTCTGCCCCCTCCTCAAGTGACTTCTAATATCAAGTGTTGGTGTAAACACAGCTTACTCAGCCATGGTGAACCTACTTCTCACCTTGCTTCCTCCTTCAAAATTTCCAGGATGTGTTTTACTCTCTTTGCTACACAATCAACTCAAAGATCTGCCTTGAGCCCTCCTTACCACAGAATCATGAAATTGTTTAGGTTGGAAAAGCCCTCTAAGATCATCATCATTCTCCCAGCATTGCCAAGGCCACCACTAACCCACACACCCAAGTGCCACATCCACACAGCTTTTAAATCCCTCCAGGGATGGGGACTCCACTACTGCCGTGGGCAGCTGTGCCAGGGCTGGACAACAATTTCTTCTTTCAGGGGAGAAATTGTTTGCAATATCTAACCTAAACCTCCCCTCATGCAACTTGAGGCCATTTCTTCTTCTTCTGTCTCTTGTTACCCGGGAGAAGAGAACAACCCCCACCTGCCTCCACCCTCCTTTCAGGGAGTTGTACAGAGGGTGAAGGTTTCCCCACACTCCTATCCTCCTGTACAAGCTTCTTCCCAAGCCAATACTCTCTGATTTTTTCTCATGATCACCTATTTGCCAGTCTGTCATTATCAGACCCGTGCTGTATGGCCCAACCCTTGCCTCGTAAAGCTTCATTAGGTTATTGAACAAATATACATTTTCAGAGATATTGTTATTGGTCATAGATTAGGGAAGATGCAGAGGAACATGGAAACCAAGGGAAAAGAGATTCCTGGGCTACTTCTTTCTACACTTTGTGAAGTACCCGAGAGTTTCAGGTTGGGTGCTCTTCCATTTGCTCAGAAAGGGTCACAGGGCTGCCCCCCCTCTGCAGTCATTGCAGCAGCTTTGAAGGGCAGATGGGTGAGAAACCTGAAGGTGGAGGGAGGGAGGAAAGCCCTGAACAACTTAGGAATGGAGAGGTTTACAGTTCTGCTGATCTTTTGATTATGGCATGGGAAAGAAAGAAGAAAGCAGAGCACTGCACGATGCCGCTGATCAGCCGCAGGATATTATGACCTGCCACAGGATAGCAATATGCTGCCAACGCTTCTAAAAGCTGTGCTACCTGATTAGACTGCTAAGATGTGTCTAGATGTATCTGTAATGCTGCAAAAGAAAAATGAGGTCAGTAACTTTTCAGATTAAATTGAAAGCACTTGGGTAGAAAACTAGGATTGTTGCACGCTGAAAAAACTCTGTCTTGGCATGCCAATTATATTTGATAATTATATTTCATTTGTTACAACTTGGAGAAGGGAAAGGCACTGATTTTCAGAGCACTGCACCCTGCTTCTAGCTTAGGGCCAGACTCAGATTCTAATGAAACAAATTCTGTTCAGGGCTGCAAGAGGATTTTACCCCTGGTAACATAAACCAGTGCACTTTACATCACACAAATATTAATGCAATCACTAGCAAGGAAATTGCAATAAAAACTGTGGCAATGACATAGTGGTTAACAGTAATGATACAATTAACTCTTGCAGTAACTGCACATTATGTCCCACTGTGCAGTCACTGGAGTCCCTGGATATCCTATTACCAAATAAACAGTGTTCACATCAGTGGCACGTACAGCCAACAGTGTGAATGTTTAGGAGCAGTTCAAAGCATCAGTGAAAGATGTGGCTGAAGTAGGATGTCTATCAGGTGGAGAGAGTTTCAGCATGAACCATCATTCTGGAAAGCCCCCTCTTCCCAGTCCGTAGGTGTGGAGATCAGCACAGTTCATCATCTCAGCATACAGTGAGATAACACAAGGTAAGCCAGCGCAGAAATGAGGAGGCAGAAGTTCTGGTCAGTCATTAGGTTCTGTCACTCTGCTTGTACAGCACAACTAACACTGGAAAGTGAAAGGTTTGAAATATTCTGAAGTACTGCTGGTGTTCTTTGATACCATTTTGTTATGTCATGCTCCAAACCCCCTTACGGAGTTAAACGTTGCAAGTCTGGGGTTGAACTGCAGCAGTGCAGGAACCAGCAGAGAGGAGGAGAAATGGTGTTTCATTGCCAACTGCAGATTTGGGCTGCGTGGACTCGAAGGACAATTCTGATGCAGACTCAAGACAGTCACACAAGCCCTTTGGAGGGGTTCAGCTCCCACAGATCAACCTCTCTGGGATCTGTGTGTGGTGAGACAGGGACTGGTTAGTTTCAGGTTAGCTGTGACTGGAGTGCACCTCTGCTTTTGGGTGCACAACTGCACATTCCTCCCTAGTGATGGTGCCAAGACAGGCAGGATCTGGCAGTTCCAGGGAGTACAGTGCTGTAGTACACAGTGATAGCAATGTTCAAGATTGCTACAGTTGAGAGCTATTCCCTTCCTTTACTGTGTATTAATGTTTTAGTATTTATATAGTAAAAGTAGTGAAGAAGGGACCCTGTATTGGCTTGATAAATAATCACAGCAAAGTAACTAAGGCGAAAATTATAAATACAGGGCATCTACAAGAGAGCTGGAGCAGGGCTTTGGACAAGGGCATGGAGTGACAGTACAAGGGGGAATGGCTTCACTCTGACAGAGGGCAGTTTTAGGTTCGATATTAGAAAGAAATTCTTGTCTATGAGGGTGGTGAGGGCCTGGCACAGGTTGCCCAGAGAAGCTGTGGCTGCCCCATCCCTGGAAGTGTTGAAGGCCAGGTTGAACAGGGCTTGGAGCAACCTGGTCTAGTGGAAGGTGTCCCTGCCCATGGCAGGGGGTTGGAACGAGATGATTTTTAAGGTCCCTTTCAACCCAAACCATCCTGTGATTCTATTAACATACATTTATATGTTATGCATGAAAGTGATGGCACACAAAGCGCTGGAAAGAGCAGGAAGTCCCTGTGCTGTGTAAGAGAGAAATTATGAAGTTGTCAGTAAAGAAAGGACCATTTTTTTTTTCTTTATTTAGTTACTGTGAGATTAAAACTAACTTATTTTTTTTTCTTCTGTTCAGACTTGTGACCTCTGCGACTTGCATGGTGGCTCATGTCCCTTTCTTTAGGGAGTCATAGCCTCGAGTCCCCAGCACTCAAAACCTCCAGCATCTTACCATCTTGGAGGCCTTATGGGAGTCTGTTCTTAGTGAATAATCTGGGACTGATTTTGTTTACTGAGTGCAAACCACATGTTCTATTGTTTTTGTCTGTTTCATGATATAAATCATATTTGTTTCCACCAAACTGAAGTCAAAACAAAGGATCAAAAATTAAATCAGTATTTTTCTCCTCTTAATGAATGTATGGGAATTGCCTGGAAACCAGCTTGAGTCGCAGAATTACAGGGCAAAATTCTGAATTATTGAGTTCAGAAAGAAGAAGCCCTACTGACTTCAAAGAGAATGCTGCCTGAGTAAGGACTGAAGGGAGATTGCAAAGTCCCAGTAAACACAGCTTCAGCAGGAATGGTGCAGTCCTGATTAGGAATTTGCAACATTTAAAACCGGGAAAGGCAGGGATCTGCTGGATCATACAGCCACTCTCACACAGCCATGAGAATACTGTTCTCTGCTGCACATTCAGTGCTTCGTCTCAGAGTCCTCAGATGTCCTCTTTCTGGAGGAAATATATTTCTGTGTGCTATTTCAGGTCTGCCTCTACATACACACACACATACGTGCACGAGTTGGAAATACCTGCCTGTGTGTCAGGGTATTTTCAAAGGGGAGATGCTAACACGTGTCCATGTTGTTTAGAAGAGATTATCTCTGTCATGTTTACTCCAGGGCTCAGAAACTGTCACGTTTCCATGTGAAAGATGGCTTGCAAAGTCTGAGGACGACGGCGAGACTGTCAGAGAACTGGTACCGTCCGATATTTTTACTGAAAAACTCATGAAGGACGGGACGCTCAAGCAGATAGAGGAAGAAGTTGAAGACCCACTGGAAGGTAGTGTAATCCTAGGAGTAGGTAGTGACCAATTTGTCTGATTTTTTTGGTACAAAACATTTGGATGTGTGGTTCAGGCAAACGCAACACTGGTACAACTGTTCACTTTTCTTTCCCTTCCTCTTGTCTGGCCTCTCTTACGCCTGATACACTTCTGTGCAACAACATCATCATTTGCCTGTAGGGTTTTTCAGAACTTGTCACAGACGCCCTTCTACACAGGCAGAGTTTGCATGTCTCCTCTGATGCCCAGCAAAATTTTTACATCTTGTCTTCCAGGCTGTGTTAACATTTTTGCTTGATTGCCCAACTCAGCTGTCCTGTGCACTCTGCCCCTTCCTTTCCTACCCTTCCAGTCCGATTTATGCTCCTCTTTCCTCCCAAAGTTGTTTTCCCTCCTGCCCTTCAGGTGCAAATGGACATCCTCAAGAAATTTGGATCTGTGCAGCCACCTTCACCTCATTAAAGTGCCTCTGGGGAGGCAAATAAATTCTTATTCAGTTCTGAGCCCATCTTATGCAGTGTTGACATTTAGTGTTTGGCCCTACTGGTGGCTGAAGTAAGTGAACAAGAACTGAAATTTCACCCCTAAATCGTTGCTTTTCTGTATGTCCAGCCGTTCTTACCTCTTTTTCCTCTAAGAAAGGTACTCCTTTTGCCTCCCCGAGCTCATTCTGCCCTTGAGAGAGGTCATGAACCTTCCTCATCCTGAGCAGAGCAAAAGGAATTCAGCTGCCATTTCCATTCTTGATTCTTCCATCTGGCAACAAGATGATTCAACAGAAAAAATAATTTGTCTCACTGTTTCTTTTCTTTTCAGGGTTTGATTTGCATTTACAGTAGAACATTGTCAGGCTGGAATTTTTACGGATTATCAGTGTTTTGCATTGCCAAGGGAAGAGGGGCCTTGCTGGAAGGAAGGCTTGGAGCCTTTTTGCACTATGCCTTTAGAACTGGGAGGTGTCCTCCTTCCTCCTGTTAGGAACTGTGTGGTAGCTCGTGTGAGATTTTTTTTCTTCCTACGGAGGCAAAGATGATTTTAAAGTCAGTTACTAAGTGTCATGACACTGGTAAGAGTTTCCCAGAGAAGCTGTGCCTGCCGCATTCCAGGAAACACTCAAGCTCAGGTTGTGTGGGGCTGTGATAAACCTGGTGTAGTGGAAGGTGTCCCTGCCCACAGCAGGGGAGTTGAACTAGATGGCCTTTAAAGGTCTCTTCTAACCCAAACAAATCGATGATTCAACACTTCTATGACTTCTAGATGCTGGCATGACATTTTCTTTAACTTACTAATTTCTGTTGCTTTACCTTGCATCAGTTATCATGTGTTAACTAACCTAGGTGACTCATTTTTCCTTCTAAAGGTGAAGCCTTAAAACAAGTTTTACAGTCTATGGAATAGAAATTCTGGGTAACTGAAGGTTTCTTCCAGCTGGGATCTAGGGCTAAGTTTGGGAACTTCTGCTTTAGATGTAAAATGTGAAGAGGCAAACCAGAAAACTCAGCATTGCACCTGGTCTGATGGATGTTCGCAGGTGATGATTCTGATCCATTTCTTAGAGAAATCAATGGAAATCTTTCATGGATGACAAAGCAGAATAGGGTCTGTTTTACCGTGAAAGAAGAAAAAGACAATATAGCAATTTTCTTCAATGCTGTTAACATACACAGAATCCTAACGAAGACTTTGCGCCTCTTCCTAATTTGCATTGCCCTGGGATTTGCAAGGAGGCATTTTCCATGGCTCATATGCTACCAGGGTAATCAGAGTCTTGTACAGTCCCTCATTGTTTTCCTGGAGAGGATGCTTTCAGTAACTGTTTGTTTTCCCCGTGTAATTTGGAGAAGAGTAGCAAAATAAAAATAGGAGTATTTAACAGGTTTAGTAAAGCACATTACTAAAGGCTTGATGAGGTTTTATTGTCTCATCACTGAGCAAGCTAAAGAGAAAGGATACTTACACAGCACAGCTTCAACACTTCCTTAATTAAATACTGTCTCAGCAAAAGGACCCAGAAACCTGTTCTCTGTCTGTTTGGGGAATTTATAGAGACACATGCCATTAACTCCTGTAGTAATTGCACATCTGAATCCCCAGAGTTTGTTTATGGAAGATGGAGTATTAAGGATTGATTCACAGCACTGAATGACTTGTTCTCAGATCTGTGTCTCTTGAGCCTCCGTATGAAAAGGTGCTGAGTTCCCTCACCTCTATCGACTTCCCATCCAGTAATAACCATAATGATTCTTTGCATTTTTAACTGTGAACTATGTGATCAAAGCAACACACAGGCATTGATCAGAACGAGAAAAGGAAAGTCAGCAAATTTCAGCCCAGTGTTTCTCCAGTCTTTGGATCAGAAACCTGAAAGGAAAAACCATATGGGATTTAGAACCTCCAAGAACTGAGCAATGAGTAGAAAATTTGAGGACCATTTTCTTAGGTAAATTCATATATCTTAGTAATTCACCTGATCAGAAGTCACGCCTCTGCTTCTTTCTGCAGTTCACACGTACAAGATCACCGTGTTCACCGGGGATATCTATGGCGCTGGGACAGATGCTAATGTTTTCCTAAATATCTACGGAGATCTGGGGGACATGGGAGAGAGAAAACTCAGTAAATCTGAAACAAACTTCAACAAGTTCGAAAGAGGACAGGTACAAACACAATGGGTTAATACCACTTTCCATTTCTCAGTCTCTAACCTAACAAGTCCATGACTGTCTTTATAGGCTGAGTTTTCCTATGAGGGATGGGTTGATTGATTCCATTTACTACATTCATTATCTCTTGAAATGCTTTGTATGGATTGTCAGCTGGGTATTAGAAATGACAGGCACTGCAGCAAACAGGCAGATGTTCCTGTGAAGTCACTGATGGACAGATTATGAGCTTGGTCCATATAAACTGGCTTCAGCTCTTGACTGCAGATTTGGAAGCACACAAATTCTGTGCTCATTCCCATAGCCTCTGTGCAATGGATTTGCATGTATACAGTATATACTGGAATTCACCACAAAGGATGGTAAGTTTATGGGGCCTAAACTGTGTCTGTGTTTGAGAAAAAACACTAAAAGTGATACTCCATGGTCAGTCCATGATTTACATTCACAGCCTTATATTGAGATACTCAGATAATAATGGTGGCAAAGATTCCTTTATCTGGATTGTCCATACAGATCTAACTGCATTAGAAAGGGAAGCATGCTTGAACTTAAAAATCTGCCAGGATTTCAATATTCTAACTAGTTGCAAAAGTGATGTTTTTTGCAGCTGTCCTCCTAACAGAGACAGGCTTTAAAACACTTCCCTGCAGAACAGTTTTAGCTCACAGATATGCCTCTGTAAGGCATATATAAAGCTTTTATCCAAACACCACCCTGCAATATGGAATTTAAACACATGTGCTCTGCAGTCCCTCTTTTCTGCTTTTGTTCAGTAGATGATCTGTTGAGAGCTTTTTAACAGAATCAACTGCTCTTGAACACTCTGCAGGAGGACACATTTACTATAGAAGCTGTGGACCTTGGCATTGTGTACAAGATCAAGATTCGTCACGATAACAGCATGTTCAGCCCTGACTGGTTTCTGGAAAAAGTGGAGATCCTGGACGAGACCACAGAGGAGTCATTTGTTTTCTTGTGCGAGCGCTGGCTCTCCAAAAAGAAAGAGGACAAAAAGATAGAGCGCACGCTTTACGAACAGGTACAGTTATGGCTCAAAGCAGATCCCACTGCTACTCACAGAAATGAAATTATTGAATATCTGGTTGAAGTCCAAGACAGCTCATTAGGGACTTAAAGGGTTTTTTTGGCTTATCCAAAATGAAATTCTGATTTTCAGACGACAGCTGAAAGTCAGGCCACTCTCAGCCCATTATCACTAGCTCTGTAATTTGCAATTTCAACAGAAAAATCAAGGAGTGTGAGAGGAACTCTTCAGATGAGAGCTCAGTACCTTGCTGATGCACAGCAGAGTGTATTTCCCTGCTGCTGTCCTTGCTGTGCCCACAAAGGTTAGCAATGGGTCCCACTATTCAAAGTCCTGAAACCAAAACATGGGGTCCTTTGACTTCATCCTCACTGGACTGGGTGGGTTTATCTTTTCAGCTCCCTATTCCACTGTTGCCAAACTAAAAAGTCAGGTCTCTTTGCATCAAATGTTTTTTTGGTGAAATGCCCTTTCTACTTGCACACACTCTATTGCTTATCAGCCTAGCAGAGCTAATTGGAATTCGAGGGACATGCTCTAAGTAAAATTAGCAAACAAGATTAATAGACTTCTCTTGCTTCTATAGAGTAAGACATAATAAAGTAGCTGATTATAAGTTCATTGTATTTAAGGAGTCCACTTAGCAAAATACAGTGACATTTTAATTGACAGTTACCACTGAAATTATCATCGATGAAATTGGCCCAGACTCATCCTGGACGCAACAGAGCGGATGTAAGAGGAGTTACACCATGGATGAGTGTTGCCATATGCTCCCTCATAAAACTGCAGCAGACAATGCTGTGAGTGCTTGTGGTCCCACTCACCCCGCTGCTCATATAAGTTCACACTGAGGAAAAACTAAAAAAACTAATCACTCTTTTTTTTTTTTTTTTAAATTATGTGGCTGTGTGGTAAAAGCCTCACATTTATTGGACAATGGCACCGAAGACATTGTCAGTAGCCCTTCAAGTACAGCAGATGTTTCATATCATTCAGCTTTGCAGTTCTTTGCCTCTTGCGCTCTTTGACCTGTGCCTGATGAGCAGCCCTGGGGACAAAGAGCTGAGGTGCTGGTAGGGGAGAGGATGGACGTGGCCCAGCCCAGAACCCCACAGGGCTGGGCTGGGCTGATCCCACAGCTTGGGCAGCAGGGGAGGGGGGGATTCTGCCCCTCTGCCCCCTCAGGTGAGATCCCCCTGCAGAGCTGCTTCCAGCCCTGGGGAACAACAGCACAGTGATCTGGAGCTGCTGGAGAGAGTCCAGGGGGGACACCAAGTTGATCAGAGGGATGGAGCAGCTCTGCTGTGAGGGAAGGCTGAGAGAATTGGGATTGTTCAGCCTGGAGAAGAGAAACTTCAGGGTGACCTAATTCTGACCTTCCAGTACCTGAAGGGAGCCTACAGGGAAGATGGAGAGAGACTTTTTACCGGAGTGTATCGCAAGAGGACAAGGGGGAATGGCTTCACACCGAAAGAGAGTAGGTTTAGAGTAGATATTAGGAAAAAATTCTTCCCTTTGGGACAGGTGAGGCCCTGGCACAGGCTGCCCAAAGAAGCTGTGGCTGCCCCATCCATGGAAGTGTCCAAGGCCAGGTTGGACAGGGCTTGGAGCAACCTGGGATAGTGGAAGGTGTCCCTGCCCATGGCAGGGGGCGTTGGAATGACATAATCTTTAAGGTCTCTTCCAGCTGTCTTACGATTCTCTGAAATCTGGCACTGCTACATCGATCTGAATTTCCTACTGCTCACACAGGTAGCAGAGAAGAAACCACAACTCACCAACAAAGTCCATTAGGTCTATTATTTTTTTCTTTTATTATAACACACATCCAAAATGGCCTGTCAGGGTTACCAGTGAAGTAAACGAATGACCAGCTGTAAATTACAAGTCACGTTGATTTGAGCTACACTGAGTGAAAAAGGTACCTGGGGAACTACGGGGGTTTCTTCTCATGTTGTTCTTGGAGGCACATGGGAACAGCTGACTGCACCTGAGCACTCAGCCTCACTGCTGCCCCATACATGCCTTCCAAACAGAGCTATGAGGGCGACCGGAACAGCCTGGATGGCTCCTGTCTCAGCGTGTCCAGTCAGGACAGCAATGCAAACCTGAAGGAGACCAAAAAATCCAGCCTGGTCAAGGCAGCAGAAGAAGGCTCAAGTGAGTGAGCGTGGATGAGCGTTTGCCTGCATGCCTGCATGTGTTCTTGGCTTTCAGTGCTTGGTGGGCTGCGTTCATCCTGCTGAAGATCAAGGAGAGGCGGGACAAATTGTTTCTCCTTGTTTCATGACTGATTTGGGAAAGGCTGGATCAGGGCTTGTGTTCCTGTGTTTGTTGCTTTTCCTATAGCTCTCTGACCCCAGCAGTGGAAAAAGCCATGGAGTTGACAGTGGCTTCAATGTTTCTAACCTGTTTCTTTGACCTACTCAAGATGGTATTTCATGTAGCATATTAGATCTGAATTACCAAAGGTGTGTTTGAATTTCTTGGGACCTTATTTGTCCCATTTAAGCCACCTTCCCTTTTCATGATCAGGTTATCAGTGCTTCATCACCAAGGATATTTATTTCGTATGAACTTAAACGTGATTTATTTTGGAACCCTTCATGTTTTCTCCTTACCACATGTAGCTGCATCACAACAGCTGTTGTGTTGGAAGGGGAGTGGGATATGGGGAGCTGAGCAATAGTACAGACAAGTTTTTTGGCTCTCAGGAAATAAGCTTTCACTGAGAGTGCTCAGTTCTTTTCTAGAAGGCTGTCTGTCTAATTACTGGGCAAAGAAGCAAGGTCTGCTGAAAGGCAGGGAGTCCGTGAACTCTGGGCTGAGTTTTCTGCTCAAATAACTGACGAAAAGAGTTGGTGGCACTAGCGTAGAATTTCATCTCTAGACTCTTGTTTCTGAGACAAGGCTAAACAGAACATTAAAGAAAAACCCGTTTCTGTATTTCACTTTATAAAAAGTGAAATATGCCAGTCAGTGTCTGCAAAGGCCACCTTCACACAGGGAGTCTAGTCTAGGGATAGTGGAAGGTGTCCCTGCCCATGGCAGGGAGATTGGAACAAGATGAGCTTTAAGGTCTCTTGCAACCCATGCTTTTCATGATTCTGTGTTTCTGTGATTTATATACTCTTTTTTTGACCACCTTTATGTTCCAGGGCAATGACTTACCAGCTAAATTTCACCTACGTTTTTTTGACATCCTACATGGGGTCTTTTAGCTTTAGATTAAGGTCTAGATGTGTGGTTACAATTCCGTGTTGTAACAACTAACTGGGCAGCATCACAGTTACTGCCTGTCTGTGTGCTCTTAATCCACAGCAAGTGCAAAATAATGAAACTTATCTTAAATTTCCATGTCAAGCAGCGTGTAAATTACATCATTTGCCTTAGGAGTTTAAGACTGCTTGCAAGGGGAAGCTGTCTGAGGAGAGTCACACAGATGGTTACTGCAGCTCATCTGATGTCCAGTAGCTTGTTGTGGTGTGACGCCTGGGTGGCATGTCCCACACTTTTCAGCTGGGGACAGACATAATGCTGCACATTGCTCAACCTGGTCTGCAACCCATGTGTCTTGGGGCAACCCTTCTTTTGTAATCCCACATTGTGCTCAAATAAAAAAAATAAGTGATTCCCATGTTCCTTCTGATATTACTTCTGTGGTGTGACAATGGATAACATCTGCCACGTTGGCATCCCTTGTAGTTTCACAAGTAATGGGTAAAACATGAGCATTTCCCATGAGAAGCCCTCTCCAGCAGAGCTAGGACCGTTCCCACCATCCCCATTATGCCAGGGTGGTCTTTCATCTCTGAGTCCTGGAGCTTGTCATCACCACTATCTCTGTTCAGTGACTTGGCCTCATTAAGGAAACTGCTTCCTGAAGGAATGTCAGATAAGATGGACTGGGTGAGCCAGACAGCCACCTCCTGAGCTGGATAAAAAGCCAGCTGTTAATGAGTTGATTAGGGAAGTGGTATTGGGAGTTGCCTGGGAAAGGGAGTGACAGTTTGAGCAGCCCAGTCCTGACTCTGGCATGACCAAACTGGCAAATGCCTTTGAGGGGCAGGAGATGATGTGAGGGTGGAGCACGGGGAAAGGTCCTCTTGGCTTGGATCCTGCTTAGGTCTGAGCTGGGCACCCTGCTCCATGCTACCAGACAGTTCTGGAGATGGTATGGATGCATCCCTAAGGAAATCCACCCCACTGTGAGGGGAACATGTGCCCTCAAGCAACTTGACCTCTGTGCTGGAACTCAAGGGAACAGGGCAAAGAGAAATGGGCTGGAGGACCTGTGGTGTCCTGCTGTGGTCACTTGCTCCAGGTTTTGCATTCTCCCACGTTTGAAAAAAGGGGAGCTGTGAGTCCCAGAGGAAAAGGGAGACAACAGGGAGGAGAGATAAACAAATTAAAGGATCCCTTTTCCAGTTTTTCAAAGGAAAGAGCAGCAAACAGTGTTTCCTGCTGTCTGGTATCAAGCTACTCCGTATCTCTGTATTCACTATTTAAAGTGGAAAATGATGATTACTCATAGTTCTTTTTTATAGATGTTTCAGATAGTTTGGCTTGAGGATGCAACATCAGATGGAAATGCTGGTAGTTCTCTGTACTTGGTCTGGCACAGGAGAACAGGATAAAAACTGTGTTAAAAGAAAATTTTGTCCCTATTCAAAATATACTTTATTTGAAAGTCTGGAGGTGATCTAAACATGACTGCTTGATATATTCTTATAAAATCTGCCTTGACTACAGCTACACCCTTTTTCCTGCTAAATGCATTGCATATCATTATGCTGATGAACACACTGAAATGTAAATTATACCATAAAGGGGAGAATAAATCTTGCCTAATCATCAGTTTGTTTTGTGTTGGTACACAAAATCCTCTAATTGGGGCTGAATTAATCTCTTTGGTTTCTGCTCTGTCCAGAGGTAAGAACAGGTTTGGTCAGCATGAATTCATGCCTTCCCTGATGTTGCACAAATATTCTGAGTCTGATATGAGTTTCCAGTACAACCCCCACCTCAAAAATATTGTTAGTCATTATAAAACAAAATTAGATGTCGATCTTGGATAATTTGAATACCAACCAAACTTTTCGCCAACATATAACCCCCCTTTTTTTTTTTTAATCAAAAAAGTGATGATGAAGCCAGGCTGTTTTAAGTCTGTGACGAAGCAAGTTTCAGAGCTCTGAGTCTTGTCAGAACTGTTTGAACAGCCCTGCACAAATGTTCTGAGAAATCAAACGAGTATTCAGCGACTAATTCTGCACCGCCTGCTTGGCTTACCCAAATGAGCTTTTGGAAAGCCCTTGAAAAGCAGTCTGGCACTTCCTCCCTTTTAACAGCTGAACTGAAATTTCTGAAAACCACAAAAAAACCACCTCCTCTTTCCCAAGCCTTGGCCTGAAGGTTTTTTCCCTCACCAAAATTATTATGTAATGCATAGAATTACTGAGCGACTTGCCTTTAATACAAGGATTATTCTCTGTCTGCCTGGATTTGTAAAGTGATGCTGAAACCCTGAGCTGCCCCATAGATCACAGCAATCCTTGAATGAGGCACAAAGGAGAGCATTTGTGGTTGTACTGGGACACTCAGTTGGTGATGGCTTACCTTGGAGTCGGCATAGATTTATTTGTCTTTATTGAACAGGGAGTGTAAGATCATTTTGGCCTAATAGCCTGTTTAAGATTTAGGTGCTCAGACTCATCTTCAGGAAGGTCTCTTGGTGTCAATAAGGATTCAAGCCCTTTGCTGTTCTGTCATCCATTAGGGAGAAATCTGGACTTATAACCTCCTTGCAGCCAGTAGGGTTGTCTGGGGAAATTAACCCTTGCAGAATTCAGTCCCAAACGTACCATGGGCAAGTAGTCTCCAAAGCACACTTGTAACCCAACAAAGCATGATGTTATCGCTTCTCCAAATGAATTCAATGGGATGTGAACCTATTTAACATGCACAACTGCTCCCTCTGATGGGATGAGTCCCTGGTTTCCTCAAGTCTCACATAAATGCGTGGGTTTTCTGATGAATAAACCTCTGTTCGTTGCAGTGATCCCCTACCACATCACCATCACAACAGGCACAGAGTATGACTCCAGCACCGACAGCCGGGTGTACATCATCATCATGGGTCCCCAGAAAGTGCAGACAGAGAGGCTCTGGCTGGATCTCCCAGAAGGAAAAGACGAGTTTGCGGATGGCTCTGTGGAGAAATTCTCAGTTTGGGGCCTGGATGTCGGGGAGATCAAAAAAGTGGAGGTAATGCTGTGAGTGCAGCGCGAGCACTGGAGGGATATGAGACACGTGGCCAAAGAAAGCACATGTTCCTGTTATTCTTAGCAGTGAAGGAGAGGCTCCTGGGTCTAAAGGGAATGTAAACAGGGATGTGTTAATCAGATTTCACATGTGTCTGAACCTGAAAATAAGTATGCTTGACAAAACCAGGATCCATGTGAGGCAGAAGATAATGGAGAATTATAAAGAAGTTTTTAACATGCCTCAGTTTTGTCCCATCTCTGGCACTGTTTTTTTCTTACTCAACCCCTTTTATTGACAGATGCGGTGAAGGCTCCGAGGATGCAGTTCTTCATCAGTCTTTTTCCTACTCATTTTTTTCACTACTTTCAGTTGGGTTTCATAAATTGTGCCAGCAGTGAGAAACACATCTTGTATAATTTTCAAGCTAAACATGAAAATTGTTTTCACAGCTTGGAGGACCCAGGCTTAGAGAAGAGAATTAATCATCATTTGTTAGTAACGTGCACAAATAGATTTTGGTACAGGAACCATTTTTTCTGCAATGGCTCAGGGAGGCACAATTTGCATAGACTCTCCATTACTGAGCTTAAACTTCACATGAATATTCCAGAGTGTTTGCGTACATCATTCTTGCTTCATATGGCAGTTCCATCTCCTGAAATCTTGCTCCAGCCCCTCAGGGGCTGAAACCCGCAGCATTTGAGGGCTTCAGGAGCCTATTTAATTTCATTTTTACCCCATGCCCTCTGTGGAAGTAAACCTACCAGCTGATGTGTGTGCTTGTATACTTGGAGTGAGACAAGTGGAAAAAAATGCAAAGAGAGAAATCCTAACTTAGAAATTAGAAAATCTTTGCAGTTGTATGCCCTGTTTTAGCAGGTGAGAGACTGAGTCACTCACATTACCTTTCATTCAAGAAATGAATTCTGACACCTTGAGGAGTGTCCCAGTTAGATTTAAGTTTATTATCAAGCCATTTTCCTAATGCACTCCAAGTGCCTGGTTATTATGAGCATAAGTGGCACTTTCTTTCTAGTCCATCTCGAGGTCAAACTTTGACAGTGAATCAAGTGTATAAATCCTTGTCTTCCAGACTGTGTGCATGTGGAAACAGCCATGGGCTGGGACAGAGAGGGAGGAAAAAGACAGTATCACCCCTCAGTGTCAGAGCCACAGGAAGAGCAGGCTGAAGAAAGAAATAGAAAGGGGTGTTGGAAGACAGTGAGGAAGGGGTAGAGAATAGAAGAAAGTAGGGGCAGACATCATGAAATGGGCAGAGACAAGGCAAAAATTAATTTTAAAAGGAATACAAATGAGAAAGAAGAGAAAAGGTTGCAAATCAAACGTAGAGGGCTCGAAAAAGAAATAACATATATATCTTTCAAGCTGGGTGGAGCTCTTCTGCACTCTTTCACCCCTCTCCTCAGTGATCTCACCAGTCTGCTGCCTCACCCCTGGGTCACTTTTCCCTTTTGGTTTGTAACCCCCCAGCTCATGGCTGGAGGAGCCATCTGCTCATGGCCTTCTGCCTTCCCTCGCACAGTGCCCTCCGCTCGGAAGGTTTCTTCTTGCTGATCCATGTCTCAGCGATGACATCGATGTGCCAGTCTGCCGTGGTTGCCATGGAATCAGTCCACATTTTCCTTGTAGAAAATTGCAGTGTTCAGGGACATTGCAGAAAATTGCTAGTTATCTACTTGGGAGAAGTGAGGAACAGTTCGTTCTTAGATTTGGCATTTGTCTGTTTCTGTGGAAGGTGAAAAGTTCTGAGTACGAGTTACCATGTGAAAATAGGATAGTGTGAAGATTAAGTTTCCAGGAGCGCTCTGTATAACCCAGGCAGCAGACTGTACAATTTAGCAGGATCTCAGGATTTGCAGTGTGATGCCATTTCTAGTTTGGTATTATTCTCCTGCTGCAAATACACTTCAGTGAAAGCAGAAACAGCAGAACATGAAGTAATTTGAAAGGGGCCTATTTATACCAGTCTTGTGAGCCTACAGATGTAATATTTACTACTGGTGTGCTTTAATAGACATCCTGACATTAAAATAAATAACACAAGTTATTTGGTGTAGGCTCTTTATACTGTGTTTTCAAAACAAGTTTTAATATTTCTTCTCCTAATGAAAGAAACTTTCTCAGTTCCTGGACTGTTGTCACTGCAGAGAGATACAGGTACATCCAGAAGAGCCATGTACTGGTTTGCTGTTATAAACCTCTTCTGGTTCAGGGCCTTTCTCCATCACAAACACAGAGTAAAATCAAGGACATACAAGTGTTTCAAGTGCAAGTCCAGTCCCTCAGTGACTAGGGACTTGACCCTCAAGTCTCTCTAGCACCCTGGACTTTTCAAAGTAGAAAATCCATTTTGGTTTTCTTCTTTTCCTTCTTTCTTTCCACAGAAAAATTCTCTCACATTTTGCCTCTGCCATTGTGTTCAGTTGCTGTGTGATTGTGAGCTGCTGAGTACAAACTGTGCATCTTAGTGATGTGAAGTACTCAGCAGTCCCTGTGAATTACTCAACAGTCTCTCAAGGACAGTAGGAACAAATTACAAAGGTTTTCAAACAGCTCAGGGATCTACCTGCCTTTGAAATACTGCCATTCTAATTTAGTTCAAACATCTCATCCCGAACAACTCGTTGTGATATTGGTGTGCACATCCAGGCTACACTGTGGCTGTGGCTTGGGTTCGCTCACTCTATTGGCATGGTCTGTCTAAAGATTTGCCTGGAACTGAAAGACAAATCCTGGTGCTCTTCTCTGAAAGTCCAGCCATACATAAGACTTGGCACTGGCTGAATTTAAGACATTGTTCTTGAGGTTCTTGGAAATCTGCTTGAGCACAGGTTCTCCAAGGCAGCTGGATGCAAAGGATGTTTTGTTCTGGCCAGTCATTGATACCAAAAAAAGTTAAAGGTTTCTGTGGAAATCCAGTACCTAAAAATGTCTTGGAATGATGCTTTACCCAGAGAAGCTGTGGCTGCCCCATCCCTGGAAGTGTTCAAGGCCAGGTTGGAGAGGGCTTGGCGTAACCTGGGATAGTGGAAGGTGTCCCTGCCCATGGCAGGGGGGGGAACTGGATGATCCTTAAGGTCCCTTCCAAACCAAACCATTCTGGGGTTCTGTGATTTGGGCAGTGTGTAATGAATCTAAAAGACCATCAAATTTTAATAGGCTCGTTGGGATTCTCCCTCCAGCTGCTTTGTCCCTGCTTCACTGCAGAACTCTTGCCCTGAACTTTCTACACTGCCTCATCCATGCCATCCTGCAACAGATCTCTAGAGGCTGCATGCAGACTCTCAGAGGGGCTTTGGGTTTGGAGAAGCCCAGCCAAGAGAGGGAATGGGAAGGCAAGTGTTATATTCCCATTCACCTCACACCCCAAGAATTGGAGGATTAATGCATCCATTGTAGACTTGAATTTCCCTAGTGGTTAGCTCTAATTTTCTGCAGCTGTACAGACATTAGTATAGCAATAATACTCCTAATAGTAGTGATGGCTGAGACAGTCAGATAAAAAAGATCAATTGTTTTTTGGGAAAAAAGAAGATACCACAGACATATCACCCCAGATGAATCTATTATTAAAAATTACTTTCTGAGCCACCTTAAATATCCTAATAATTTAAAAACAAAAAAACATCAAGAACTAAGGACCTCATTTTCCTAGTAATGGCACAAACAGCACTTGCTCTGAAAATAATGAAGTGCAGGTAGGTCTTTTATTCAACCTTTTATGTGCAGTTAGCTCATTGGAATGACTGTTCGTACATCAGCTGGGATACATTACTTCTAAGTCTGCCCTGGGATGAACTGTGCACCTTCTTTAAGAGGGACATGAAGGTTCTCTGAGAAATTTCCACTATCAGCATCCTTTTGCTGCTGACATGCCTGTAGGAACACTGCTTGTTGCTCTTCATGGCCCTTGCCAGGTTCAGCTCCAGGTGGGCTTTGGCTTTCCTAAACTCACCCCTGCACACTTGTGCAGCGTCTCTGTATTTCTCCAGGTCCTCTGCCCCCGCTGCCACCTCTAGTGTTCTTCCTTTTTCCACTTAAATTTTGTCAGGAGCTTGTTGCTTATCTGTGCAGTCTTGTGGCCACTCTGGTGTGACTTCCTGCTCTCCAGGATGGATCATTCTTGCGCTCGGAGGAGGTGGTCCTGGAAAACCAACCAGCTACAGATGTAAGCTCCATCTGCTGTCTCCTCTGCAAACATGGAGCTTTTGCAGTCTAAGCAGATAGGAAGCACAGAAACAGCCTCATACATATAGTTGACTTCTATGTGGATTTGTGAGGGAAGGAGAGTTTTAATAACACATGTGGGTGTTTGCTGAGCTGCGTCTTTCCTCTTGGCTATGAAGCTTTGGATAGTCACTTGTAGAGTGTGGTAACAGCAGTGGAAGGGCTTGGAAGAGTGGAGAAATGGGTGTGCTGACAACTGCAAATGAGCAGATGGATGTCAAAGGAGCAGAAGCAGAATAGAAAGAGACTGGACATGTTTTCATATAGGTCAGTCCAGTCTGCCTTGCTTTTTCAGGGGGACTGACAGTGTCCTGCCTTCCCTCATGCTTAGCAGCTGCTGACCTGAGCTCCCTTGGCCACATCAGCTGCCATAGACACTGACATCTTGCCTGTTGGGCAGCAATGGCACTATTCCAGAGCTCCCTCATGGCAACCTCCCAGTATCTGAAGGGGACTATCTGGAAGCCAGAGAAGAGACTTTGCATCAGGAACTGTAGTGATAGGACAAGAAGTAATGGTTACAAATTGAAAGAGGGGACATTTATGTTAGATATTAGGAAGAAATTTTTTACTGTGAGTGTGTGTGAGGCCCTGGCACAGGTTGCCCAGGGAGGCTGTGGATGTCCCATCCCTGGCAGTGTTTAAAACCAGGTTGGATAAGACCTTGAGCAACCTGGTCTAGTGGGAAGTGTCCCTGCACATGGCAGGAGGTGTTGGGACTAGATGATCTTTAAGATCTCTTCCAACCTTGAACATCCTATGATTCTGTGATCCCTCTGTGGAAGTGGTTTGTGTGATGGTGTCGTGGACTCTTAGTCCTCCTTTAACCAGGAGGTGTTTTCCCTCTGACTCCCACAGGTGGGGCACGATGGTGCCACCCCCGAGAGCTGCTGGCTGATGGAAGAGCTCAACATCGTTGTGCCCACCAAAGGCGTCATGTACAACTTTGTGGCCAAGTGCTGGCTGGCCAGAGACAAAGGTGATGGGCTCACCTCACGAATCCTCAACATCCTGGATGCAGAATGCGTCAACATTGGCGTCAAGGTAGGCACCAGGCTCACTTTGTGTCTTTTAGCTGCTGCAGGGGCCTCTGCTGACACAGGCTGTGTGTCAGCAGCTCTCACACTTTGACTTCTGCAAGTGGCTTGAGCTTTTTCTTTGGTTTCCTTTTCTGTGTTGGGGTTTTTTTAGCAAAATCTTTAGGCACAGTTAAGAATCATTACTGCTTAGAGCCCTGTTTATTAAAGCTGGAGGGATGCAGCTGTGGCATTGATGGGAGGGCAGATCAGGTAGGACATAGTTCATCAGGATGTCCTCATTTTGTCATCACACTTGGAGCACCCACTGCATCACCCGGTACCCATAGGTGGGAGCAGCTGCAAGGTGAGGAAATACTTCTAACTCATCAGATTAGAGTAGTGGAAATATTTAATTTTATATATATATATATTTATATATATTTATATATATGTATGTGTGTCTGTGTATAAAATATATATTTATATATTTTATTATTTAATTATATTTAAATTGTATTATAATATTTTAATCTCTGCATAGCATGGCTACATATGGGATTTTCTTAAGGGGGTAGGGAAACTGAATTCAGTCAGAAACTAATAATTATTGGAAGTTGCTGAAACATGGAGACATTTGTAAGCTTGATCTTTGAAAAGAATAACTGATTGAAGTTGAATAAGTAATGAAAAGAAACTGTAGTCTTTTCATCCATATATATGAATTTTGAAGTAATATCTGCTATGCCATATTTCAAGAAAGTACAAATTGGAAAGCTGAGCTATGCTGATTTTGGATGTGAGATTTATGACAGAAATAAGAGTCTGGATGAATGTGACAATAATACCGTGTTTAATACCTGTATGGCAATTTAAAATCTCTACAGATGTGCTTCTATTTACAGTCAGCTTACACTTTCATAGTACATTAATTTTTCTTTATGCTGCTCTTGATTCCCAAGCTAAAGATATCCTCCTGAAATCTTCCTTGTTCCCCAGACACCCAAAAACTGGATAACATTTTTAGCATCTATGAACGATTCAACAAATCAGCGCAGGTTTCAGTGGTGGAATTGACCTAAGGGAGAATAAAAACCTCCCTCACCCTGAATACCAAGGTTAAAACCGGTCTCATAAAAATGTCCCATCTGTTGTTTAACCTCCTGGATAAGGTTTCCAAGCTCCTGTTGGTGAGCTGATGGCCTGTCTGTACACTGAAGGGGATCTTAATGAAGAGTTATGTTCAATCTTCTTTTAAAAGCACAGTCTTGAATATTTATTTTCCTAAGTACACCAAAAATAGACACACCTAACTGCAATTTTTTTTGTATGATGTTGGGCTAGAAACTTGCTGAAGGGTTTTAGGGAAATCCAGGGAGATGCTTGGGATGTGAAATCAGAAGTGAGCATTTGAGGTTCTGACCAGTCTCCTAGTTGAGGGAATTTGGGGCTGTTCCCTTGTCAATAGCTGCAGTTAGTTTTCAGAGTTCAAGGACAACTAATATGTTTAGAATCTTTGGTTTCTTGTTTTTCTTGTGCTTAACTCTTGTGCAGCCACAGGTACCCATTGCAATTTAATTTTCTTCTTGACTTGATATTCCCTCTTTTTTTGCTTTAAATTGAGAAATTACTCAATATTCACTGTAGTCACTAAAAGCCTTTAATGCATTGGTAAAAGTTTCTCTTCTCCTTCCTGTAGCAAATATGATGCATTGCTATGATTTAAAATGTGTGTGTGGGTGAATATGTGATGGACAGGTTACTCAGGATCAAACATGAAAAATAATTTTTCTATTATGTTATTCCTTTGCACTGTTTCTTTATTTATGTGACAGTCACAGTTCAGACCAATAAAACTGGCCTAGCAGTGCACTATTTGAAATATGTTTTGTTGGGGCTGTTTCTTGATATTCTTCCACTTCTTAAATCCAGAAGTCTTGTTACCATAGCTATGATCTTGAAAGCATCTAAGTGGCCTAAAAATCTTAATTGCACTGACAGCCACTGAGACTTTCACATTTTTGACATGTTTATTCTGAGTCTTATTATTCCCATGTCAGGAGAAAAGAACAAAATTAGGCTAATAAGGTGAAAATGATACAAAACATCTTTTCACAAATTGGCATGGCTTCAGTACACGAGATCTGGGAACACTCTGCGTTCAATGCAGCAGTGAGAGAGTAAGATGTCTGCATTTTTCTGCCTTAGAGAGTGTTCCAATGTACAGACTTCAAAACTATTATTCATGTTGGACTAAATGTTGCCCAGATGAACACCGAACACTCGGGGGAAACATTTCGCAGTCAGAAAAAAAAAAGAAACAATTGCGCATTTGAGAGATGGTTTGGGCTTTTTTTTTGGTTGGGTGTTGTTTTGGGGTTTTTTTTTAATTAGCAAGATTTTGGTCAACTGCAGGAGTCTGGAGTGCTGGGAGGTTTCCAGGAGGAGATGTCAGTAGCAGTAGGTTGGAGACCCAGCCACTGACGTGATGGTTGTGGCTCCCATGGAGAAGCAGTTTGACAGGTCTTCATCACTGCTGTTGCAATAGGACAAGGGATAATGGTTTTAAACTGAGGGAATGTCAGCTTAGATTAGATACAAGGAAGAAATTTTTTATACTGAGGGTGGTGAAACACTGGCACAGTTTTGCTCAGAGAGGTGGTGGATCCCCCATCCCTGAAAACATTCAAGGCCGAGTTGGATGGCACTTGGAGCAACCTGGTCTAGTGGAAGGTGTCCCTGCCCATGGAAGGGGGTTTTAAAGGTCCCTTCCAACCCAGTGCATTCAATGATTCTGTGGTTCATATGTTTGTCAAAATGAATGTATCTCATTCTGAGTCAGTCTAGGCTGAGAAAATCTGCAGAAAAAGTCACAGATCATGCTAAGACCAAGGTCCTGTAAGACCAAGGTTCAATCTCTAACTTTTCCTCTGGGAACCATGCTGTGGAGAGAAAACAAGAAGCTGTGTTGTAGCCATTTCTGAAAAAGAAGTAGATCTCCAGCAAAGCCTGTCCAGTGTTTTGCCCAGGCTTTCGCATGGTTTAGGGACAGCTGTTCAAATGAGACCTTCTGTTGTGGTTTTAAGCCCAGCAGGAGATGAAACACCATGCAGCTATACTCACTCAGCCCCTCCTCTCTTCCCTCCCCACCCTGGTGGAATTGGGAGGAGAATTAAAGTAAAACTCATGTGCTAAGAACAGTCTAATAATTGAAAATAAAATAGAGTGCAACAATAGTGGCATATAATTATAATAAAAAGGGGGAAAGTAAGTGATGCACAGTGCAATTTCTCAGAACCCACTCACCCATGCCAGACCCCTCTTCCTGAACCCAGACCAGCCTCTCCCGGGTAACTGCTCCCAGTTTATATATTGGGCATGACATCCTATGGTGTGGAATATTCCTTTGATTAGTTCAGGTCACCTGTCCCAGACAGGGTCCCTCCCAGTTTCTTTTGTGTGCCTCCTCCCTGGCAGAGCATGAGACAAGGAAAAAAACCAGTCCTTGACTTGGCATAAACAGCACTTGGCAAAGAACGCAAAACATCAGTGTGTTATCAGCACCCTTCTTATCCCAAATCCAAAACACAGCACTGTAACAGCTACTGAGAAGAAATTAGCTCTGCCCTAGTTGAAAGCAGGAACCTTCTGATTGTTTCCAACCCTCACCAGGTCCTCTACGAAGTCACGGTTGTGACCGGAGACATCGAAAGTGGAGGTACTGACACCAGCATTTTCATGACTGTCTTTGGATCCAACGGGAACACCGAGGAAATGCAGCTGGAAAAAAATGGAGACAGGTACGGTAACTGCCACTTTTGTTGGTTAGAAGTGGAGTGATGACAGATTCTTGTGTCAAGTCAAGAAGAACTTGGCTCTTTGATCATGCTCCCACTGGAACACAAAAATTAACTCCCACTGACTTTATGGATTCAGAAATGAGCCCATAGTAAGTGTTTCTGTCAGGTAGTTTACAGACCAGAGAGCAAAAAAAGAGAGCACTGTGTATCCAGGGAAACCATTATTTGTCCAAGTTTTGTTTAACCTGCTCCTCAGTGGCTTTAGAGATAAGGAGGTAAGTGTGAAGCCCTGCATTGTCTCCAAGAGGAACTGTGAACATTTCAGGAAACCACAGGTGAAATTTCTGCAAAACTCATCTTTCGGGGAAAAACAAGGGCTTTAATTTGAACATTATTTAATGGGAATTCATGAGTAAGTGCGTAATGAAAGAAATACAAACCAGCATGCCCACACCTGCCTTGGGAAGTGCCTGGGATGGGAAGATGCTGGCTGTCCTCTGTCTGCTCCTCCCATTTGCTGAGCTGGCCAGGTGCCAGCCAGCTTGGTCCAGAGGCTGTATGGGGGATGCCAGGACCTAAGCTGAGGGCCCAGCTGAAAAGTGAGCTTTTTACCTTGGGCTCCCTGCTGTGCTAATGCAGCTGCATGGATTTGGGACTGGACCTGACTTGTCTGCAGCCTGTAAGAAAGGGACATGGGATGACATCTGTCTGCCCAGATGTGGCCAGAGGTGGAAATGGGCTGTGAGCTGCACAGAATGCTGCACTGCATGCCCTCATTTTACTAAGAAGGTGAAAACTAATATTTCCTTCAGCAGAGGCAGCTGACAGGCAAGATAACCCTTGTGTGATCCCAGTGCTTCTGTAACTCAAAAAAACCCCACATGCCACTAGCCACTGTTTTCCCAGTGCTTTCCTGTTCCTTCCTGGCACCTTCCTTGGTTCAGAAAGCTTTTGCATGCTCAAGAATGAACCATCTTTTAGAGACAGGCTTCATCACTCTTAAATTTAATTGATTGACTACCTCTGATCCTACTCAGCAAAGCATCTACAGAGTATCAGAAGCGTTGGAGCTTTTGGCCACACAGCTGGAGCTCAGCTTGCTGAGGTGGTGCTGGATAACTGAAGATAAGGCTCCTGCATAGAGGTGTTTGCTCAAGGGATGTTTTACTTGGAGCTGTCATAGCACAGTGGGTGTCTGGACAAGCATGTTCAGCTAAGATTGAAACCTTCATGTGTTTAGTCAATAACAAGCACGAACCTTGTTTGCTGTGAAAAGAAATAAAATGTAGCAGAGGTGCTGCTGACTAAAATCTCAGTGAGAAACACTGCTGAGTTGTGTAGAAAACCATAGCTCTTGGCCCTGCTCCCCATCACAGAGGGACATCCCACACGGGGGGAGGCAATGCACCTTGGCTACCAGCAAGTCTGGCCACCAGGGACATCCCTCTTCCAAGACCCTGGGTAAACCCAAACTGGCCTGTCTTCCACTAATTTAATCCCAACAGTCACTTCTAGTAGGTGGGAAAATGGACCACGTCTGTATTTAAAAGTGAAGCAGACTTTTCATCAGGGTATGTCAACCAAAAATCTCTAAAGGAGGCCAAGACATCTTCAACCCTTAGAGAGAGGGGTTGCAGTTTTCCTGCATCTGGCAAGGCAGGTGATATCCCTGAACTATGTGGCCTGTTAAAAAAATTACATTTTTTTATATGAGTGGGATGAATAATCTCTCATATGAGGATATGAAAATGCAATAATGGAGAAATGCAAAGTCTCTGTGTTATTAGTTGTTTGGGTTTTCTTCTGCCGGTAGAAGATCTGTGAAAGGTGTTGAAAACTCATTGGGGCTGGATAAAGAAGAAGGAAGTGTAACACACAGCTATTATTATGTTAATATCCCCAGGATACTGTGTTATTCTTTAAGGTGGTACTGGCACATCTCTGCTGCCTGTATCACACCCCTAGCTGTACAGAGCCCTTGTCGTCTCTTTAGCATTCTCTGCAGAGGACATTCATGTCCC
This sequence comes from Manacus vitellinus, assembly GCF_001715985.3. Lineage (NCBI taxonomy): Eukaryota > Metazoa > Chordata > Aves > Passeriformes > Pipridae > Manacus > Manacus vitellinus. The sequence goes on from NW_021940553.1 coordinate 1,840,583, forward strand.
CAAATTCACACGCTGTCTGTTTCCACACCACTGCCACCACTTTTCACCCAGCTGCTGACAGCACAGGCTTCCCCGGCTCTTGTTCCACGTGGAAATCTCTCCAGCCTTTGTGCCAGCAGTGCAGGGATAGGTGAGAGCTGCTGCAACCAAATGGTAAAAGGCACTTCAACTTCATTGGATCCATCCAGTGCCAATCCACTCACAGCAGCTTAGTGCATTATGAAGAACCGTCTGTCTAACCTGCTGCAGATTTAAGGCAATTTTCGCTACATTACTGTTATTGCCAAGACCCCTGGGCAATAGAAATATTTATAAGGGCAGACGTGGGTAGGAAAACTTAATGAAATCCTTCAGATAAATGGTTCGGTGTCCTGGAAAAGGAATAGCAGCAGTCAGCTTGTCTGGCTACTTCTTCCCTTCTCAATTTTTTTCAGGCTTATGTTCATCTTCATATATATTAGGGATAGAAAAGAGCTTCTGGGTCACCCAGTCTGTCACTTTGGCAATTGCTTCCCTCTAGTACAATGACTTCTTGGAAGTAGCAGGTGAGTATCAGCATTGCAAACTTTAAACAGAGCATTTACTGAAGATAAATAATGGTTTCTTTTGCTAGCTGACATTTTAACTTAGATTTGCTCAGCCCAGAAAGCATTAGAGTGAGAGATTTCTATGAAGCTTTGTAGGTAATACTGATCATAGGATCACGGGATAATTCAGGCTGGAAGGGTTCACACCTTTTTCTTAAATAGATGTGGAAATCAATCCAGTCCAGGCACAAAAGTGCATTCTCTTTCTTACAGTGAGACAGGCTGTCTTGGTATCCAGTACCACAGAAAGACAAATAACGAGAGGCGAGTTTTTCAAAGAGAAAACGTAACCCTTAATAACTAGAAATGGACTGGGACCAAAATACCCTGTCCAAAGGCCTCTGGAGTGCAGGGAAAGCAATGCCTGGATGAAAACTGAGAGGCTAGAGCCAACCCCTATTACTGACATCTGCAGCTATGCAGGCTCAGATAATGGTGTGAGGATAATCACATTCATGCTGCAGGGGGTAATCTGAACAGAGGTTGGTAAAGAAATGGGTTTTCTCCATATTCTGGCACTGCACAACTATAGGAGGGTGAGTGCATTGCCAGGAGTGAGATATCATCATTATGGATTGTCTCTATTATGGGACTGCCCACATTTTGCAGAAGGTTTTCCCAAACCTCTCGTCAGACTCAGTTAACTCCTTCACAAGGAGGAGTCTGAAAGAGGAATCTCTAGAGCACAGTGGTCACAATGGTGCTTGGTAGAACCCCTGGATTTGGCTGCCCTTCTCCTTAGCAAGGATTAGATTTCCAAGTCCAAGCCCACAACGGGTCTGCCAGAGTATTTTGGGGACAAACTAGAGGATACACTTGTTCTGAACACAGTAATAGTGAGCCTGAGGCAGCACTTCCACTGAATCAAGGCTTTCCTCCTAGCGCCAGCGATGCCAAGAGGGAGGGAAGGCACAGTCCTAGCCAATGTAATCTTCTTCAGGAAGCATATGTTAGCTGTTTTTTCCCTTTTCCTGCTTTCTGCTGATTGCTATGGATGAGCAGTTCCTACACATCCTTGTGCCTGCACACAGCAGCCAAGCGCAGGGTAAGGTCTTTCACACAGCGTTACACAAACCCACCCTGGTTCTTACCACAGTCAGAGAGAGCTTGCAAATCCAAACTCCCCGAATGCACGAGATTGGTTTTGTCTCCTCTAACACAGCTTGTCTGTCCTTACTAAGCTTAGGTGCTGTGCTCTGACTTGCAAAACAGCACAGTATTTAGATGAGCTGCAGCCACTGCCTCCCTCCACAGCAAACACAAAGTTATGTGCTGAGCCTCAGTGAAAGGAGGTGAAGCTAAATTTTTTTGCCTTCTAGTTGGAACGGGCCAAGGGCAGGCAAGTGGGCAGCCGCCAGGAGGGAGGCAATGTGCAGAAGCCTGACTGTGAGTTGCTATTGTTCTGGTTACAAACAGAGTGGTAATATATGCTACAGGCTGCCTGGAACGGCTCCAGGTGCCTTGTAGGAGCTTGATTTTTCCAGGGGAGGAGGAATCCCTGTCAAATCTGCACTGAGGTGTCTTGCCAACAGCACAGTAGCTGGTGATTGCAGCACAGGAAAGCTCAAGACCAATAAAGCACACTCATAAACTTTTAATTTGAGGCTGTTGGCATGGTGAGAGTCGCGGCACGCACAGAGATGCAATGACTCTGTAAAGCAGCAGGAAACCTCCTCCGTCTTTCAACCCCTCCAGGTTTGAGCGAGGCCAAGAGGACAGTTTCATCATGGAGATTGCAGATATTGCACCCCTCAGGAAGATGAGGATCCGGACGGATGGGAAGGGGACTCGCCCGCACTGGTTCCTGGAAAGGGTAACTCACTCTGAATCGCGCGTCTCCCGCAGCCGGCTCGTCCTGACGCCCCTCAGCCCACAACAAAGAGGAGAAAGGCACCCAGAGACTCACTTTTATTAATTTCCTACTTTTTTTCTCGTTGGTTTCTCGTGTTTTTTTCCCTGCAGGAGTTGAGTCAAGAAAGAGGAGTGCAAGGGCAAAAGCTGTGCTGTAAAGGTGTTTTTTTTTGGTTGGTTGGTTGGTTGGTTTGTGGTGGAATCACCATCCCTGGGAGTGTTCAAAAGGCTCGTGGATGTGGCACGTGGGGATGTGGTTTAATGGTGACCACTGTGTTTCTGGGTTAATGGGTGGACTTGATGACCTTGGATGTCTTTTCCAACCTAAATTATTCTATGATTTTACCACAGACTTTGCTCTTAGATCCCAGTCTCCCTTCCTGCAAGAGCCTTGGCTTGTCCCCAGGGTGCTTGGAATATTTTCTGGTCCCTAGGATGTGCCCTCAGACCCTGCAGATCTGTGCCATGCTCTCAACCCGTAGGAGGGTAGATGTCCCTTTGCCAGGCAGAGAAAGCTAGAGAGAGCCTGGCCTGGGTGGGACATTTCCATATAATCCATCCTTTCAACCAGATCATCCCACCTCTCCCCTTTTTTCTCCTCTAGCACACAGGCAGATTTCTTTCTTTCCTTGTTCATATATGTAATTTGTCATTTTTATCTTGCATTTTGGATGGAATATGCAAATTGATGGTATTTTTTCCCTATTTGTCCTACCTTGCACAACAGCACGGTGCTTGCCTTCATCTTCTTTGCCGAACCACCAGATCACCTGTAAGGATCACCTGTATTTGGGCAGTTAAAAAGCAGCTTGCTTGTTATGGCTCTCTTGAATTATATTTCCAAGATAGAGGGGGAGTGATGTGCTGATTCCACACCATCAGGTTTCGTTAATGGAGAAACAAACACATCTCTGCCATTTTCGTTTAGCATGCTTTTTCTGGAGTAGATATCCTGCATCTTGACTTTTTAATGAGAATAGTTTAAGACCCAATAGCTTAACCCATGGTCAGAAAGAACACTGCATGATTTTTTCATTGGGTCCTTTACACTTTTTCGACTAATCTAAAGCGGTTCTTCTTTTTCCCATAGGTAATGTGTTTCCAAACACTGGCCCTAGGTAGCCACCAGTTCACAGTGGAGCTATGAACTTCTCTTCACCTTCATTAACATGAGCTAAAAAGTATTTCTGTCATGTAGTACCATTTTTACTCAAGTATTTTCACTTCTGACTTTTTTCTCAGCAACTGGGGAAGGAGGGGAACTGAAAGAGAGAAAATTTAGGCTGGATATTAGGAAGAAATTCTTTACCATGAGGGTGGTGAGGCCCTGGCACAGGTTGCCCAGGGAAGCTGTGGCTGCCCCATCCCTGGAAGCGTCCAAGACCAGGTTGGATGGGGGCTTGGAGCAACCTGGTCTCTGGAAGGTGTCCCTGCCCATGGCAGGGGGGTGGAATGAGATGAGCTTTAAAGCCTCTTCCAAATCTTAACATTCTATGATAATACTTGGGCAGCTTTTCAAAGGATTAGGCCTCCAGCATATATCTTTAGAAAAGATGCTGCAGACACACAATTTTTCTCTCTGTGCCTAAGGAATAACTCAATCTGTTCTCTGATTTGATTCAGACGTCTTGGTCAAACTCCCTCTGTCATTTCTCACATACTTTCCCCTGAGTTTTATAAATGATATTCATATAAAATGAAATCAAATAAAGCTTATTCATCCAACAGCATTCCAGGTCTTGCAGTCATGAATCAGCAATAGCTCAGAAGCAAGGGATAGAGGCATCTTTAGTTGCACCTTCTCACCTTCCTGTTGCCTACTCTGTTCAGGCATTCCAAACCTGAGACTGTCCTACCCAAAGCAAGGCATTCCTGCGAAAGCGGGCAAAAAGTACTTTCATTTGGACCTACTCAATGGGCTTGTAGCCATATTCTAGCCCTACAGAAGCCACATGTGGACCATGCACACAAGAGAAGGTCTTGAGAGCAGACTTAAAAGAGGGTTTATAAAAGCAAGGGAGAATAATTTTTACATGGGCATATAGTGATAGGACAAGGGTGAATGGTTTTAAACTAGAAGTGGAGAAATTTAGACCAGAAATTAGGAAGAAATTCATGGCTGTGAGGGTGGTGAGGCCCTGGCAGAGGTTGCCCAGAGAAGCTGTGGCTGCCCCATCCCTGGAAGTGTCCAAGGCCTGGCTGGGTGGGGCTTGGAGGAACCTGGGATAGTGAAAGGTGTCCCTGCCCATGGCAGGGGATGGGAATGAGATGGTCTTTAAAGTCTCTTCCAAACTCAAACCATTCTTTTATCATTTAATGATTTTAGAAGCTTATGAAAATGTTGCCCATAATTTCTATTTTTTTTAGAGAAACAGAGCACAGAGTATCTTCTGACTCCAGTGATACACAGACAACTGTATTTATTGGTTTTCTTTCCCACCTTCCCTGCAAAGGTAAACATAGCATTTGCATTCCCAGGCAGAGGGTGATGACAGGAGTGCTCTAGAAGAGGGAAGGAAGGATTTGTATTCTCTGATTTGTATTCCAACCTTAAAAACTTACGTAGCCTGATGTGACATGAAAACTGATCGGAGCCCATTTCCATTTCTGTCAAAAGTGCATATTAAAACTGCATAATGAAATACTTGTGGGGGTAGTGCTAAACTCTCAGACAGATGGTTCACAGTTAGTGCTAACTAGCACAGTGAAACGAGAAGCTAGATTAAGCCATCAACCCCGTAATTAACCATTTGTTGCTCCATTTATCTACAGCATATTCTCAGTTTTCTTGTTCTATTAAACTAACAACAAATGATCTTTTTAATTCTATATGGTCTTTTGGTAAACTGTTGCTAGTCATAATTTACACTGCTTTTAGTTTACCAGAAATAGAAATGCATAAATACCAATTAAAATGCATGAATTATCAACGATGTTGTGAACAGCCAAAAGATTCAATTTACAAGCAGGCAAGTAGTCATTTTTTTTCTATCTAGATAAAACACACTAAAATTTCATTCAGAATCTCAGCAAAGTAACAAAGTTGGTACTGAAAATTGAAACTGCACCTCAAGTAGTAATAAGTTTTAAATGCTGATACCTAAACCTCTAGAGGGAACAAAATATGATTAGTGATGTTTCAGGAAAGAATGAACATTATTGATCGTTGCACAAAAAGGCAGAGTGAAAATTCTCCATCATCTGTGGAGATTTTTCTGATCACACCACTGCTGGGAGAAACCTGGAGTTTGGATCTTTTCCTCTGACCTAATGCTGAATCTCATGTTCTTCCCCATCAAGCTACCATGACACCCTCTGAAAAATTAGGGAACAGAATCATAAAATCATAGAATCACAGGATGGTTTGGTTTGGAAGGGAGCTTAAAGATCATCTCATTCCAACCCCCTGCCATGGGCAGGGACACCTTCCACTAGAACAGGTTGCTCCAAGCCCTCTCCAACCTGGTCTTGAACAATTCCAGGGATGGGGCAGCCACAGCTTCTTTGGGCAACCTGTGCCAGGGCCTCACCACCCTCAGCATTAAAAAAAAAAAATGGCTTCTAATTAGGAAACTTTTCTAAATGCACGCTTTGAAAACCTCCTCCTGGGATTGCTGGTTCCTCAGTCCATGTGATGATTTCACCTGCTGCCCACTGTCTTAGATATGCAGTTGAAAAGCTAGAAGCAAGAAGAGATGAAAGCTGTCTGAGTGAAATAGCAGGAATTATGAGACTGTTGAATTCTGCGGAGTTGCTTCCCTCAGAATTTTAATGTTACTTTGTGCTGTCAAAGCCAGACAGATAAGAAGCTGCCTTAATGAAGCGCTAATTGCATTGCATTCAAACGTCACAAATAATCCTGCATGTGGGACTTGGTCTTTATTCAGTTCTTTCTCCTTTGTATAAAGGAGATTAGGAGAATTTGAGAATTATTACTGAGAATTGAGAATTATATAGCTGAAGCTGACTTTTATTCTTTGCAACAGAGCAAAGTCTTTTTGTTTTACAGTCAGAGGGTCCTGTTTTTAAGCAAAGAATAGCGACATGCAGCAGAAGCATAAAAACCTGTGTTTGAGTTTTTAAAGATGAATTCCTATATATTTAGGTGTCAGTGGGGTGGGACACCCAGCAGAGCGTGTTTTATACAGCACCTGGGAGACAGCTGGGTCGGGGTAAATCAAACGATCGGACATGTCAAGCCTTTCCCTTGCAGGATACAAGTGTGCAATTAATTTCAAATTGTTGGTTTAAAGTTCCTGTCAACTGCGGTATTTGCTCAGCTACAAAGCAAATTATCAACATGCACGCTGCTCCTGCTTTCTTTCCATTGTTTATAGGTGTTCTGCAGCCCGGATAAGCTCCATGCATAATTACTGAGAAAGTTTGAGCTGAAAAGCACACAGGATGTCCACAGCGAGTCCTGGGTATCCTGAAAAACTTAGATGCAGTGTAAAGTAGTGGTCTCGCTGCCAAGCAGTAGCTAGTTTTTCTGAGATGAACAGACAGAAAATAAATATAGTCTCAGCTCAGCTCCCTGAGGTGGCTTTCTTGACTCTCATGATTGAAACCAAAATCCTCCATCATCCTCTGTGTGTGGAACACCCACAAACATCTCCTCGTAGGATGGGACTCATTTTCTGCTATTTTAGTCATTGAAAAAGGCTACATTCGGCTTTCACATCTTCTACCAAACTATTAAGGCCCCCTCTCCACTCATCAGGCAAATAGGCCTGAGAGAGGGAGAAATGCCTTGAATTGCTGTTCACCTACCTCCAGCTTGGGTGGATATAGCTGCATTTGGGGGATATGTTGCTCCCTTTGGGGCACCCAGGTCCCACCACAGACCACAGGGTGATGTGGTTGGGCTGGATGACCAGATTTAGGGGGCTCGTGATGGATAAGTGGGGCAATGTGCACATTGTCACCAAGCAATGAGCCTCCTGCAGATTTCCTGCTACCTCCATGTCCCTCGCTGTGATCACAGAACCATAGCAGAGTTTGGGTTGGAGGGGACCTCCAAAGGTTATCTAGTCCAACCCCCTGCCA
>NW_021940553.1:1848516-1934034 GCF_001715985.3 Manacus vitellinus
TGATGTTGGTCCCAGAGCTGGAGGCAGCTCTGCAGGGAGGGATCTCACCAGAGTGGAGCAGAAGGGCAGAATCCCCTCCTTTGTCCTGCTGCCCACACTGCTGGGGATCAGGCCAGGATACAGTTGGATTTCTGGGCTGATCTCCCCTGAGCAAATGAAGCATAAAATGAATCTCTTTCTCCTGTCTGTTCCTCGCTGGAACAGCATCCCAGGTCAAGGTATCAGGAGCAGCTCCCTGTGCTGCTTTTGTGAAGCTGCACAGGAATGAAATCCCACATCCTGGGTGAGGTGCTGGGGGTGGAAGGAGAGGGCGTTTTGCTCCAGCAGTTTTAGTAGCCCTACGGCTTTCCCCAGACAGCATCTGGAGCGCTGGGCATGTGCTGGGTATTTGTGAGAGGTCTGATCCCTCTGTCTGTGAGTGCACTCCAGCTGACAACTCTAATCTGCTTCTACCCCCCACTGCTTTCCTGACAATTCCCTGCAAGCTTTACTCTGGACATTTTGCTGCTAACAGCGTCACTGTCATTCCCAGGCAGGGCAGAGGTATTACTGGATGAACCTTTTCCAGAAAAGAGTTTATGCACCGGGGGAGGGGGAAAAAAAGGCATTTTCAGTCAAACTGGCATTATTCGAAATACAATTTTGCAAATTTTAGCCAAATAAAAGTGTCTAGGTTGGACACCTAAGAGGATGTAGGCATCATTCTTGCATCCTTGTGAGAGGATACTTCCTCCTGGTCTATGCCCCAGCAGAGAGGCCACAGCTGTGGTGGGGGAGAGTTGATTTCTGCTTGGTTCAAAGTAAGAATTTGATTCAATATCTCTTGACTCATAGAATCGTTTTGTGGCCACAAAGATAGTGGTGTCACTGACTGTGAATAAGCAGCTTTCTAGAAAAGTGGGACAATTTCAACAGACAAAAATGTCCTGTCTCCCCTGGGATGAAGGTGCTGTGTTACAGATCCCTGCTTAGCATCAGGCAGAGTGAAAGCCCCAGATGAGTGTCCTACCCACAGAATCATTCAGTGCACGAATAGCATGGCTTACTGCTCAGCTTTTGTGTAGCTACTGCCCTCTTTAAAATAAACTTTTATAACCTGGAACAATATTCTTCATTTGAACTGCTAGAGGCTCCAGGAAATCTTGGTTGGGGTTAGCAGAAGGCCATGGACTGAGACACCTGGAGTTTGAGGATAGAATTTGAGCACATTTTATCTCAAGATAAGTTTTATTAAGGGTTTTTTTCTTAGACTGATGTATGAGAGTGCAGCAGAAGGTCACAGAGGTAGTCAAGGGACAGAAGCACATGGCACACAGGGAAAGGGTGAAGAAAATAGAGTTTTTAAGCCTTGAGAAGAAAAGGCCAAGAGGGAATCTGAGTCCAGTCTTCTGCTGCTTGAAGAGAGGTTACATATCCAGTCTCTTCTTAGTGATAAACAGCAAAAAGGCGTGAGGCAATGGACACAAGTTGCAATGAGGAAAACCCTGATCATATATAAGGAAAAAAAGTCTTCCCAGTGAGAGTGGGGCAGCCCTGGGATGAGGACTCAAGAGTGCTTGGGGAATCTACACCCTTAAAGATTTCCAAAACTCAACTAGACATGTCTTTGCAGTTAGCCATGCTCGGAGTGGGAGGTAAAAATACACAACGCTAGGCACCCCTTTTAATTTAAAATTTCCCATAACTCCATGATTCATCCCTTCCTAATATTGTCACACTTCTCTGACACGTCTGGGCTCACGTTTGCATGGCCTTTACCAGCTGTGTTTGCTGATGCACTGCTACACTCAGGTACGGTCTCTGTTTCTGCTGGATGGGAACACAAATGGTAATTTGCAGCCCTGCCTCCTCCCTTCCCTCTAACTCCCCCAGTTTAGTGAGAACTCACTGCTAGGTTTTTGCTGTAGGCAGGTGTAATGCCTTTCTCCTACCTGACTGATGCTCCGCTGAGCCCACATTCAACAGGAGACATAAAGGTGGGTATTTTATTAGGCGTTTGTTGGAGTAACTCACCGACTTGTTCTGAATTCATTCCCATTCTGTTCTCATCACCACAGCATCTGAGCTCCTTCCACGAGACATTTGATAGTGTGACTAATATCTGTTGCATACTGTTTGTTCTGTCACCTTCTCCCAGAGGGAGAAGTGTGTGAAACATTAAGTTTTGCTGGCCTAGTTTTGTCTTGTGCCTTGCTTTAACTTGTTGGGGGTTGGTTTGTGTCTCTCTACAATGATCTCCACGTGTTCACACAAAGGAGGCAGGCAGAAGAAAGATGATGTGTGCTTCAAGGAGAGTAGTGATGTTCTTCACAGCCCTGTTACTTCTTTGGAGTGAATTCCATGCTGGCTCCCAGGAAAGGTCTGACTCTTCTAGAGATGAGCTTTGTCCATTGCTGAAGTCAGAGCAAATTTTCATCCCGATGGATGAAAAGGTGTTATGATATTATGAAGACCATTTTTCAGGACAAATCACCACAGCAAATACTGTCCACAGGAGAGAGCTCCATTTATCCCAGAAAAGCTCAGTACAGGTTTTGAAGCCATGGCCAAACTCTACCCGTGTTCTACCATATCCCACCCTTCATAGATTTAATCTTTGCCCTCATTCAAACAGTAGCTGAAGTAAGCTTTTTCCCCTCATTTTGACTCTTCACAGATCGTCCTGAAGAACCTGACTAACCAAGAAGTGGCCACATTTACATATGGGGAATGGCTGTCAAAGCTGAAAAATGCCAGTGGAAGCCTGGTGTGTGAGATGCCAGCTGTCATAGATGAGGAGCAGATGATGGAGGACACAACATACACTCTTCAGGTTAAAACCAGTGACATTGGAGGTTCGTCCATGGCAGATATTTTATGACTTTTCTAGCAAAAAGTTTGATTTTCAGCAATGGAAAACATCTGCTTAATTTGAAATTATGTTTATTTTAAAAGCATAATTTAACCATACTTTGCTGGAAAAAAAAACCATTTTGGCTGGTTGTTCATCATGACAGTGTTATTCTGAGAGATTCATCCTCATCTGAGCTCTGGGCATAACATATTTAGACACAAGGCCTAGGTTTGATTGCTCTCTGCTTTCTCTGAGAACACCTTGACAGAAAGTATTGCTAGAGCAGACCATGCTGCAGTGGTCAGCAGCCACTTTTTTCTTTTTTGTTGTCAGGTCCACCCATGTAGGATGGTCAAAGCTGATGTGCTCCAGGTTTTCAGTCAGCACTACCTGCCTGGCTCAAAGCAGACAACAGTAACTCACCCTCCTTTTCAAAGTGTCTTGAGACCATTTACCTGAAGCTGTGAAAAACCATCACTAAAAGCGCACACCAGATAGAAGAGGTGTAACAGAGTACACAGAGAGCTGCAGGGCTGCCAGAGCCAAGAAATGGGATTTCTATGTCATTTCCTGAGATCACTGCCTCTTTTCATGAGAAATTCTGTCAGGCTGCTAAATGAAAGTTGCAGCCACATACAGGCTGCCTTGTGCCAAGGTGGGACAAGCCAGACGCTGTCTTGCAGGACACCTTGCTTTGAAAGGTTGACCCTTAAAGGAGATTCTGTCACACCAGTGCACAGAACCACCTCCTGACCTCTACATCTCTTTCTTTTTCTTTTCTTTATTACCTTTTTCCCTGTGGATTTACCAGTGGTAATTTATGCAGCTTGTGATCTAAGAATATAAAAATTTCCCTGGCAGAGCATCTTCGTGCCGCTTCACCATTTCTTATCTATCTTCTCTGCCTGCTGCTTGTCTGAAAAACATGTAGTGAAACACAAAAAAACAGAAGAGAGAGAGAGCAGAAGGTTTGTTTATGTATCTGGCAATCCATCTAATATAATGGTAGATTTTTCTGTGACCTTTTTTGTGAAATCCAGCCCTAACTCACAAAGGCGATGGAAATAGAAATGAGAGGAGAATAGAAAATGACAGCAGCAGCAGACAGATCTGCCCTTCCCATTGAATGAAGGATGATGGGTATTAATGAAGAAACATTTTATTTCATTATGAACAGTGACAACCAGTAGGAAAGAGCAGATTACAGGGAGGTTTCAGAGAGTCTGTTTGTGATTAGATCACACAGCTCACTGACATAATGCTGAACTTTATCCAGCTTATCTAAAGTGGGTACAAATCATGAACCATCTCCCCTCTTTGATCATTATGTATTCTACAGTTACTCCTGGTTGGACCCATTCAGGAAGAAAGGCATTTTATCCTTGACGGTTGTTTTGAACATGTTATATCATCTCCTGCCATGCTGACATTGTCTAGGGACAGCAGTGCTGCACAAGGAATTAAATGTTTCAGTTTCTAGGCATAAAGTTTTCCTCTGCAGTAGCTTTCAACTTCCCAGTGCATCAGGGTCATCAGAGTCACAGAGTAAAAAAAAAAAAATTTGAAAAAAAAAAATTTGGGGGGGGGGGAAAGAAAAAAAAGCAAATTCAACTCACCTATTTGTCAGTCTCCAAAAAATAGTACTTCTGTTCTTAGTTACTTCTAGCCTAGACTGTCTCTGGTCAACTCATCTTAGAGAGAAGAATCTTCATCAGTGGTCTGGATAGTCCTCTGAAGGGTCTCTGCCAGTCTCTCTTCATCACATTCAGACAGAGACTGCACGATTTTTAGGCTAGATGGCTGAGGTCAGGGAAAATGAATCACATAAAAAGTGTGCTGCAGCAAACTAGAAAGCATAAACCATTTCCTCCCCACCACAGGTGCATACTTAAAAACAGCCTCATTTTACTTTTTCCTCAAAGAAACCTTTGAGTTGCAGTTTGGGCTTTCACAGAGTCATTCTGCTGCGATGATAATGTAACCTACAGAGGTTGTGTCAGGGAAAGACTCTGCTCCTGCAAAGGTCAATCACCTTTCTTCCACCACTAGCAGCACCTCAGATGGCAGCTCTCAGACTACACATAGATAGGAAGAGAAGAGGATGTTAAAACACACATGTCCCAAGTCAGATGGGTAATCTACAGTTAAAAACCAAGATCTTGATCCACTTTTGATCTTAGAAGTAAAGCACAACCATTTTCTTCAAAGACCCACTGACACAGATGCAGTAGGGCCAGACCATTTGATGGCTCTTTCTGTGGCACAAAAATGTCCTCACTGGTTAATTTTTACTTGCTCTATTCCACATGCAGGCACAATATACATGGTAATGCAATAAAGATGGGGAATGAATAAATACTGCCTTCTCGTTTTCCAATCATTAATGAAGCATAAGGTTTTTATCTCTGTTGTTATAAGATTAATTAGGATGTTGTCAGCTCAGCTCCAACCTACAAATTACATAATTTAGGACAGTTGGTGTCAGTTCCTAGTGCCTTATCCAAGTCTCTGTTATGTCAAAAGGATATTCTTTAGCCTCAGAAGGCTGTGACTCAAGCCCACAGTTTGTTTAAAAACAGTGCATCTGCTCAGTAAGAATCATAAAATCGTAGAAACTTCTGTTGTTAGAAGGGTCCTCTGGAGGTTCTTTCACCCATTTTCCTGATCAAAGGGCTATTGCCAGCACTGGGTCAGGTCAGATAAGACTCTGCCCAGCCAACTGTTGGACAGCTCCAGGGATGGTGATGCCACCACCTCCTCAGGCATCCCATCCAGACCTGAAACGCATTCCTAAGAAACTTGTGTTTTTCCAGATGCCCAGCCAGAACCTCCCCAGAAACTTGTGGCTGTGGGTCCTTGGGCCTCTGCTCAGTGTCTCAGCCTCACCCAGGAATTCAAACTGGCATTTTGCACTGAACACTGGGAACTTCCTGTTAGCTTGGATTCAATCCCGATATGAATGTCACTGCTGTAACCTTCGGGTCACATTCAACTTCCCAGCATGTGCAGGGTTTATTCCACCACAGATGCAGAACTCTGCCGAATTCCTTGGGACTTCTTCTTGCCCAGTCCTCAAGTTTCTCAAGGCCCATCTGGGTTGGAATTCTGGCATTCAGCACATCAGTCACTCCCGCAAATTTACTGTTATCTGGAAATCTGCTGAGGAAACACTCTGTCAGTGTTTAGGGTGTTGATGATGGAACTCAGTTCAGCCCTGCAGATCCCAGTATTGACCCATGTGCTATTGCACTCATTGCCAGTTAAGGCTTGTACAACCACAGCACCTTCATCTCTTCATTTGTCAGGTCCTTTGCAGTCCCTAAATGCTCCTGGCAGTTTCCTGGAACTGACAACAACCAAAAAAATATCAGAGACCCAAATAGGTGAAACGTACATTGATTTAACATTTCTGTTCTTTACTTTCCCATCTCCTGCTAATTGCTTGTGAGGGAAATGTCACAGCATGGGACCTTCATAAGCTTCTTCCTACAGGGACAGTTTTGCTAAGAAACAGTTGGTTCCGTGCTTTTTGAGACCTGTTATTAATTAGGAGCCTGCTCCTTGCAAGGAAATGGACTTGAGTTTGCTTTGTTCCTCACCTCAACAAGCTTTGGGGTCATAAAAGGTACTGCCAGATGAACTGCCTGAATCCTTGACGCTGTTTCTTCCTACTTAAGCCCTTCCTAGGGAACTGCTGAAAATTAGCCCCAATTTAACATGGGCCATTTTCATGTGGACACCACATGTAGCTTTGCCTTTCCTCTGTATGACTTTTTTTCTCCTCTTTTATAATTTTTTCCAGCCCTTCTGTAGGAACATTTGTGGTTTCTTCCTTATTTCTGTATTTAAATAATTATCCCATGGAAGTGGTAGCTTTCTCCAGAAGTTTACGGTACCACCAACTTTGTCTCTGCATTGGAACTGTGGGAAATACTGTCAGTGTGGCTTAAAGTGGATTTATGATACCCTTGTGTAAGAAAGAGCTTGGCAGGTGGTTAGAGTTTCAAAGCTGGGCTATCTAACCAAGGGCAGCAGATGCTGAGTTTCTTTGTAAGGCAGATTTGGGTCTGATGATCTTGTTTCCCTCTTCCAAAATTTAAGGGATTCGGTTCTGACACAGCAGTGACTGTCTGCCCATGTGGAATCACATTTTTCTCCATGAATCTGATTTTTTATTATGACATAAAAACTAAAATGCAATCATTTCAGTCGTATGGTAAATCGTGCCAGGTGAAGATGCAACACTCGCAGCTAAAATGTTCCTAAGGTCACCGAAGGTGATGGTTTGGCCTTAAACTCCCCAAAAGTCAGGAAAACAGCATGGTTGGTTTCTGTGGCAAAATATGGACAGTAGTGGACATATGAAATTCAATATTAGGTAATAAAGATCATCTTAGAAATGTTTATTTTCCTAACATATACATGATAAGAGGGTGGGAGTTGGTGTGGAGAGCTATTGCATGAGAAACTGGGACTTTTTCCATTAAATACAGCATGGACAATATTTTGACACTGCCACCACTGCAGTCTCCACACCTTGAGTGCAAGGGAAAAGCATGCATCTGTGTCTGTGGGATGGGCTGGAAAGGCTGGATTTTAGCTGCCATGGGGTGTCCTCCCTGCAGGATCCTACACAGATCCACTGAAATGTGTTGACTGTGCCCAGAGAAACATGAGCATCCCTGCTGCCTCTCCCTGCCTGCCTTTGCTCCCTCCCCATGCAGCTGGGGGTTGGGAGTCAGCCTGACTGGGCAGACTAACTCATGACATTTCTCTTTGCTGTCTCCTCCCAGGAGCAGGCACCGATGCCAACGTGTCCTTGATCCTGTTTGGGGAGTATGGGGACAGCGGGACCCTGGCTCTGAAGGAGTCCAACAAGTCAAACAAGTTTGAGAGGAACCAGATGGACGAATTCAGCTTCTCAGACATGCTGAGCCTGGGAGACCTCTGCAAAGTGCGGGTCTGGCACGACAACAAAGGTCAGGGCAGTGACTTGCAGGGAGGGAGAGGTTGGGGCAACGTTTTCACTTGAGGAAGCACATTCTACTCCATGGGCACAGGGCAGCCTGAGGGCACTGTTCCCAACTCTGCTGCAGGCTGGATGGATTACCTGGATTTTATATGGATCCTGTGTCCTAGCTTGCCCGTCTAAACGCACCCCCTTTATGCAGGTGAACATCTCCCCAGATGCTGATGTAGTATCTGCCTGCACGGGTCCCCAGCTTCAGTCTGAACTCACAGCCACCACTGCAGCACAGGGATAGCTCCTCCAGAGCAAATCCATCCAGCCTGTTGTCCCAACACACTGACTCTATTGATGCCTGTCATGGTTTGAGATCCCCAAAATCTAATTCCCTAGTCTAAGCCCCCTCCCCCATCTCAACCTAGTATAAGATGTGTTTTTTCCAGACAAAACACAAGATGCAGAATGGGGGAAAGGGAATATATTACAATGACTATACAAATAAATAGTATAATACATTATACACACGATCACAACTATCTCTATTATGACATAAGTATTTACAATGGATCAGATCTCTTCTTCCCTCCAAATAAAAGTCCAGGAGGGAAGAAGGACAGATCCCTTCTAGTCTCTACTCTGAGCAGCAGTATCTTCTAAGGCAGCAGGTCTCTCTGTCCTCTCCACATGCAGCAGCTGATAGCTGGATTTCTGCCAGCACTCACGAGGGAGGCCTCCAAGCCTCTCTCGGCCCCTTGACACAGGCAAAGGGGTCTTCTGTGGGCTGCGTTCACCCCAGACAAAGGTTGTTCCACCACGGTCATACTATGAGACACAGGGGGTCTTCGTGATGGTCTGGTATCTTCAGGGGACTCAAAGCCCCTTGCAGAGCTTCTGGACCCTGTCTCAAGATGGTTGCGAGCTTCTTGGTAGCTTGCAGCAAGGGAGGGCCCCAAGGTCAACCTCCACACACTGTCCTGGCTGAGCTCTCAGGACAACCGAGCTTCTTAGCTCCTCTACTCCATTTAGGACTTCTAATCGGTAAGAGTCCACCCCCCTCCGTTTTGGAGGGATCTCAAAGAAAGTTTAGGGGAGTTTAGCAGTTCTTACCCCCAAACTTCCTCTCTGTAGAACTCAGTTCTCTCTTTCGGCTGCTGCTAGCTCTTTTTCGGACAATACTGTGTCTCTCCAGCTTGGCTGTAATGCCTCTGCCGCTTCTTATCCTTTTTGGCTCTCTGCCATCGCTTCTGGACGCTGCTTCTGCCGCTGCTGTCTCTGCTCACTCACGGTGGAGAAAACTTTTAAGCTTTGAGCTGCAGGCACTTAGTCCAGCCTCACGCTGTTCCAAGTCCCCTCAGCCACCCCCAGCCAGGGGCTGGGGGGCCCCAGAGGCCCCAAGGGGCTCAGAGCCCCTTTCTTCGTGGTGTCAGAACATGGCTACCACTTCTTCACCCAACTACAACTAAACTTCTCTTCCGTTTGCTTGTGGTATGCTTACATTTCGCAGGAGCGCCCACTGGACAAAACTTCAAAGCTTTCAGAGGTCACCACCCCCTGGGGCTTACCACTTCCTTAGCTTCAGGGGGAAAACCTGGTTCAAACCACTACAACACCATGCCTTTCACACAGGCTGACGTGGCACTTCCAGAGCAATTTGATGCCACGGAGCTGACATCGACACATGGGGTAATGCAGCCTGGCATAACACAGTGAGCTTTAGAAGACAGAAATAAAGATCTGTGTCTGTCTTTATTAAGATCACTGCATCAGCCATTGGCGCCCTGCTGAGAGAGATTCTGATATTTCCCTGCTGCAGGACACCCTGACTGGTGTCACAAACAGCAGAGCAGCGCTCGGTACTGCTATCACAGTCATTTGTGTTGTCATTCAGGCATCAAGCAGTATCTTGTAACAAAAGCACCATTGACACTGCTGTGGTGACACCCCATCCCACCCCATCTTCATGTAAAGGGATTATATTGCATTAGCAATGGCTTGTTCTCTGACAGCCGGCCCTTGCTGCAGCCCAAAGAGGAAGCTCAACAGCTCCCACAGACCGACCTGGGTCACTATTAACAAGGCTGTTTGGACAGTAATATTTATCAAAATCCAAGGAGGAATGGCAGCAGGACTACTCAGTAATTACCTGCTTGTACTGAGGCAGCTGGCTTATGGCTGGGGTGGGGTTTTATGTCAGTGTGGATGTGCCCTGGCCATCATCTTCTTGACTAATCCAAGTTGTGGCAGATGGGGAAGGCTGCATCTCATACAATATTAATAAAATACGCTACCTCTGGATCAAACTTCCGTACTGGAAGTTTGCCTCCTTATTTTTATTAAAAAAAAAAAAAGAGAGAGAGAGAAAGAAAAGAAGTCTTACTGTAGCCACTGTGAAAGATGGGAAATACAACCACCCTCAATTGTTTATTCCCAGACACTCCGAGCTTTGAGCTCAGATTTATCACTCCCATAACACAGAGCAATTTAGTTGATTAAACTCTGTAATATCATGTTATATAGCTGCTGCTGAATGCAGTAAGGGACTTGCTTTCACCTGATTACTTTGCCAAAACACTTATTCCTTGGATCTGCAGTTTAAATGCAAGTATGGAAAGGGCTGGTGAAACACAACAGTTTTAGCTTAGCAAACAGATATCTCTGCAGTTGGAAGAGTGGTCCAGATGTCCTTCTAATAGCAGCAAGAAATCAACATGGACTTGCAGATTTGCTTTCAAATATATTACCAGCTAATATGTGTATAAAAGAACATTTTCCTCAAGAGGCATCATGGTCCCCTGGTGACTGGCCATGCTGACAGAGTGAAATACACCCACTAGGGCAGAGCTGGTCCTTAGGGCTCAGCAGCACGAACAGACTGGGAGGTAGAAAGATGAGAACTGGATCAGACTGAGGGTCTGTGGAGCTCAGCAGCTCTTTCCAGCAGCAGCATCACTGAGTACCTGAGGGAGAGGAGGAACTGAGTGATCATGTGAAATCCTTCCACAGTCCTCTCCATCTTGCTGCGCATAGCTCAGGGCATCTCCTGAACTGGATTTAATTTTTGTCCACTAGGTAACTTTCAGTGAATTTTCTCCTTCAAGTTCTTGCCCAGGAGACATTTAGCGCCCACAGGAGGAAATGAGTCCCGTGGGTCTCTTTCCTGCTGTGTGACAAGTGAATCCTCTTAATCCGGGTGGTTTTGTTGCCTTTTCCTTCCTGCACAGGTGATCATGGTTCACCTTCTCTGTGCCACTGATGATGCTGTTGATGCCATTGGGGAGTCACCACATTGCAGCTGGGCTGTGGTAATTTCCAGCTGTGTGCTAGTGTTGGTTAGTGGTAAAGGGAAGCAACAGAGTTTAGCCTTAGGCTAAGCAGTAAGTAGGCTCTATTTATTTAAATTTGCTGTGGGCTAAGAACATGTACCCAGATAGGCACCACAAGTCAGCTAAAATAGTAAACCGTGTGTCCAGAACTTGAAATATGTCTATAAATACGCATTTGAACCCCTTATTCTCTTTCCTTATTTACTCATAACACTGGTTTCCACTTATAAATAATGGTTTTTACCAGATGTGGCTGACTGTAGGGTTAATTTAAGCCTTGGAAAAACAACATGTTCGGGTTTTGCTCAGCAAAAATTTACTTGCTATTTTTCCCGCAGAAAGAAGGAAAACTGTAGTTTAAGTCATAACATATGTTGTCTACATTGTTCTTGCATTAGTCATGTGAAAAGCATATCCTATCTAAAACTTCACACAATGCAGCATGACAGTTTGTTGGGTGGGCAGGGTATTTATTACTGCCGGGATCCCAGGATATAACTATCCTTCAGATACATGCCTGCTCTCTATACATAACTTATATAAATTGACTGTGGCACTGCTTAGAAATTTGTGGCTCTATTTTTTGGAAAGGAGTAGCAGGGTCAGGGATCAAGGGTCATGTATGGGTTTTGTCAGATGCATGGGGGACTTGGGGTATTAAATAAAAATGTGCTTGTATTTACCATTAATTTGAGGCATCAGATGTTGATCATTCTTTCCTTAGGAATTTTCTTTTTTTTTTTTTGGACTAAATGGTTGTCTGCCAATAGCCTGTGAAAGGTTTGGCCTCACACTGTCTACCCCATTGCTCCTTGAATGTTGAATACATGGAACATGGTTGATGTCCTTTTTTTAATTTTCTAAATAATCAGTCTCAATCATAAAATTATAGAATGGTTTGGGTCGGAAGGGATCTTAAATCCCACCTCATTCCATCCCCTGCCATGGGCAGGAACACCTTCCACTAGACCAGGTTGCTCCAAACCCCGTCCAACCTGGCCTGGGACACATCCAGGGATCCAGGGGCAGCCACAGCTTCTCTGGAAAACCTGTGCCAGGGCCTCACCACCCTCACAGACAGGAATTCCTTCTCAATATCCCATCTAACCCTTCCCTCTGGCAGTGGGAAGCCATTCCCCCTTGTCCTGTCCCTCCAGGCCCTTGTCCTCAGTCCCTCTCCAGCTCTCCTGTAGCCCCTTTAGGCACTGGAAGGGGTTCTCAGCTCTCCCTGGATCCTTCTCTTCTCCAGGTGAACCCCCCCAGCTCTCCCGGCCTGGCTCCAGAGCAGAGGGGCTCCAGCCCTTGGAGCATCTCCATGGCCTCCTCTGGAATCTCTCTGACATGTCCTTCTGATGTTTGGGACCAATGACAGCATCCCATTAAATGTCTTGAGCATTTATGGGCTAGTTAGGGGAAATACTAACCATCACAAGGCTTTCTTTTCTTTCAGGCATCACCTGATCCCCTCAGGAAGTCAACCACCTGCCTGTTTTTCAGGATAAAATACATTTAAGTGCCTTGCCTGATGTGGCTGCTTTGCCATACACTGCAGCTCAGAATCCCCCTCTGTCACTGAAGTCTTGCTGCAGTGGCTTTGCTCCCAGTTCTCGTCCCGCTTTTGTTTATCCTTTCACTGAAATTTGACTGCAGTGGGGTGTTCAGAGTTGAAGAGACAGTAATTACCACGGCAAAGACTATCAGGGGGTCTTTAGACTGCAAACGCCACATTTGCACCCTCTGGAAAAGCACGTCAGTTTTATGGCCCCACTTTAATGCTTTTAAATGCCATTTTCCCCACAAAAAAAAGAAAAAAACCAAAACGCTGAGTGGCATCTATGTATGAGATATAAAGGAGGAATGAAGCCCCCATCAAATTCCTCCAACTTCAGTAAAACTGATGAGGGAGGAAGTAGTCGCTCATTTGAAAACAGGCAGTTTAAAGACTTCACAACCGCAATTTCAAGGAACTTGCTCTTGATTTTTTTTAGACATTTAGAGCTCACCAGCGAGGTTCTGGTAACAGCAAAGTGCCGTGAATGAAATTTAGTTTTAATTTTGCTCCATGTCTTTTTATCTTGCCCCTGTTTACTTTGAGATACCGATGTTCGACCTAATATATTTAGACTCCCTGAGCAAATTTAATCGCTTCCAGACTCCCCATCTCCTGATCTCAGATAGGCACTATGTATTTTCTCATATCTCAGTTCATTTGCTTCTACATTTATGCAAGATCAGTATCTGTAGGTCTGTAGAAATGCTGGCTTTCTAAATATAGGCCTCAATTTTTTTCTCTGCTATAGGAACTAAATCACCATCCTGGAAGAATGGCTCAAAGTTTCTCAGTATCTCAGTAACCGAATTATTTACCTAGAAAAAGCTTTCCCCCCCCCCCCTTTTATCTTTTTTTATTTTATTTTTCTGCCTCTTTCTCCATGAAACAAGGAGGTATGGAAAATCTGGACTGAGCTCCCTCATTTGCCTGAGTAGATTTGAACCCAGGTGATAAGCAGTCTGTCTGAAGTCATTAATTTCAGACTCTTGATTATCTCAGTTGCCATCAACAAAGGGGAGCCAGAACAGCCTAATTATGGATAAACTAGACTTTCCAGTGTTACTATAGGAGCAAAGACAGAAGTAAATAACAAGGTTATGGAGCCCAACTTCTTTGACTCAATGGGCCCCTTCTCTCAATTACACTACCTGCTATAATATCATCTAATTGAGTTTTAAATAGCCTAACTGCCCCAGTGACTCCTTTTGTGTGGCTCTTCCAATGGAGAAAGTATCTTATTCCCTTTCTTGATCTGGACTCAAGTCAAAACCATTTGTATACCCTTGGTTTTCCTTTTCTTTCTCTGAAGCAGCTACCTTTTTAAGGAGCAGTATCTTGGCTCAGATGCTGAATTGCCAAGGCCTTGAGCTCACAGCACACAGCTTTTCCTGAGATATGTTTCTGCAATTCATGGGTACTATTCCAAGCCTTTGGGGCACTTGTAGGCCATAAATTATTTAAAAGAAAAACCCCAACCCTAAAGAACTGTCTTTTTTAGCCCTCTGTAAGGATTTATTCAGCTATCAGGCTTGAGAAGGGCTTTTCTAAGCCCCCTTCTTAGCTCTTGACTGTTGCCTCTTAAACTCTGTTGATCCTCGGGGTAGATTTGTTGAATAGTTTCTGCTTTAAATAAAAGGTGAGAGGGAGAGAAATAGATGTGTAAAACTGCCCAAGGAGAGGAGAGTCCATCATCCTCCCTGTTTTCTTGGTGGTTCAGTACAGAGAGTGAAGACAATGTCAACTCCCGCATCTTTCTGCGTGGATGCAAGTCAACACCTTTGACAGGGCACAAATGAGCATGCAAACTGCAGACCTGTAGTGTGCCAGCAGCTGTGCCATGGATGATTAGTCCTTCAAATTGCCCAAATCTGGCCTCAGCACCTAGGGAGATCCCAGCATTGACCCCCACAACCTCCCCCCTCACAAACCTTGCACCTTCCCCTCTCTTCTGTGTCGGGTTTTTTTCTTTACACTAAACAGTGCCAGCACAAAGATGAGGATTTCATCCCTGTGGGGGTGGTGAGGCCCTGGCACAGGTTGCCCAGAGAAGCTGTGGCTGCCCCATCCCTGGAATTGTTCAAGGCCAGGTTGGACAGGGCTTAGAGAAACCTGGTCTAGTGAAAGGTGTCCTGTCCGTGGCAGGGGGTTGGAATGAGGTGGGCTTTAAGATCACTTTCAACCAAATCATTTTATCATTTAATGAAAGACGAGCTACAGGCATTACAGCTAAAGCAGAAGGCACTGCAAAGATGTCACATGCAGAGCGTACAAAGTCGAAAAATTAAAAAAAAAAAAGATCTAAGAAATCAAAATAGCAGACTTGGAGAGAAGAAGATTTCAGTGTTGACCTTGTGCATTCATTCATTTCTTTCCAATCTTCTGAATTGCAGAATCTTTCACTACAAAGCAGAAGGAGCCCAAAAGGCCAGGTGTAGCTGTAGAATTATCAATTTTCTAAAAGCTTCTCTTTTCTACAAGCCTCCTTTGCGCCTCTTGGGGATAAATTACCCTACATCCTTGTTAAATGTTTTTTGCATCAAGTATTCCTCAATAAAACACAGAATTTGTTTCAGTCACAAGAACATAATATAAGAAACTGTTGTATCTTCACTAAGAGCTGCTAAGTGCTTTTGCACAGGCGTAGTTGATGTTTAGGATGCACTGGGGGGGAATTTCTTAGGGTAATTTATGGGTGATTTTGACCTGAGTCAAATCCTGGATTGAACAAGTTGCACAGACAACAGAGGAGGGAAGGGGGGCAAGGGACCTATTTTCTAAAACTGTCCCAAGTGTTAAGCTTTTGCTTTGTCAAAGGTTCTGAGAGGTTTTGCATTGCCTGTCTGCTCTGATGAGAAATGTTGTGGTGTGAACTAACATGATCCTAAAGAAGAGATACACGAAATGAATCTATTTTTATTCTGGCACTGGCTCGCTGAATGACCTTGCGTAAATCACATCTCTGTACCTCATTTTCAATTATGTAAATTAGGGATAAAAATTATTCACCTTCTCAGAAGTGTTTTGAGATGTACCGAAGCACAGCTAGATGCTATGATTTTAACACCTCACAATTAACGCTCCTTTTCCAGTGATTTGATGCTGCTATCAAAAAGCTCCCACCATTTTCTGGGTG
The DNA here is from genome assembly GCF_001715985.3 of Manacus vitellinus. NCBI lineage: Eukaryota > Metazoa > Chordata > Aves > Passeriformes > Pipridae > Manacus > Manacus vitellinus. Next base: position 1,864,324 of record NW_021940553.1, read on the forward strand.
ATGTCTCACGAGGTGGGGTTTAGGGGTGGACAGTCACATAACCAGGCAAGGGATAAATAATGTCAGAGGATGCAGGGCTGGTGAACTGTCTGTGCAATGGTTGTTACTTCATGTTTCAGAAAACGTGAAAATTAAAAAAAAAAAACAAAAACAAATGCAATTAAGGGGCTGAGCAATGGTTGTGGATGTCTCAGCAGCAGCAATACTTTACTGGCCCCTGAGCAGCCAGTGTCCCAAGAAGGAGGTTTTTTCACTCCTATGGAAACATGAACACCAGTAATGACTACTGTTATCCTTGATCAGACATCAACTGCTTCCAAAACCAAACCAAAAAAAATCTGCTGCAGATAGATAAGGGATAGAGAGGAGAGTCAATGAGTATGCCTGCAAAGAGCGGACACCTTCGTGGACATGTGTGTATCCAAACCTGGATGTGGTTCTGCCAGCAGATTTGATCCCATCAGCTCTTTTATTTTGGAAGGAATAGTGAATATTCACTAAAGCAAGGTGAGGGACCAGGTGCCTGGTGAGCAGTGAACCCACCTGACTCGTTTCATTCGCTTTTCCCCCCACCCTCCCACGTTTCTGCAGGTATCAAAATAGCTTAATATGTTAGGGATGGCAAATGGTGGCTGTTCCCAAGAGGGCCAAAGGAAACTTCTGGTGCTGCAGGTTGGGATTTTAGTGAAATGAAGCAGTAATGTCATCATCTGTGTTTCATCTACCACTTCCAAAGTCTGGCTCAATTGTACTAATTGTCATGCAGAAATGCATGACAAGGAGCTTACAGCCCAACCTGCCCGGTGCCAGGAAAGCACAGCCTTCCAGCATCACCTGGGAAGATGGCAAGATGGCCCTGTGAGGACCTTTCAGATGTGCACGGAGGGTCCTTGCCCTTCATCACCCAGTGGCCAGCTTGGGCCCTTTTGGGAAGGAGGATAAATGGGACAAGTAACTGCTCTTTTTGGATAAGGACATTTGGGAAAGAGAATACATTTCACTACATCACACTAAATTATACAGAGTCAAGCAAGCAAAGTGATTCTTTTTTCCCCAAAGCTCTTCTCTTCCTCTAATTACATTTGAAATGTTTTGCATGCTATTGAAAATGTCACTTCCAGCTGCAGACCATTAAGGAGCCTACGTGGCACTGCCACGGGTTTTATTAGGTCAGGTTTGCTGTTGCAGATTTCAATGGCTGCAAAAGCAGGCCTGGAGTGAAATACCTTTTGTTACAAACGTTGAACACTTGTTTTGGTGATAGGGGACCCTTCACAAAGGCACAGTGCTTGCCAAATTATTTTAAAGACCAAGACCTGCGTAATTGAGCAGAAACTGCTCAAATGTGTACCATTTCTTCCTGTCTGCCTCAAAGCACTAAAGGAAAGAAATTTAGTGGTCCTGGTTCGTACTGGGGTCACTGCAGAAAAGCCCATGGTGCTCTCCAAGGCATTTGTGCAGCTGTTTTTTTTTCCTGAGCCCTTGTTCTCCCAGTACTGTTGCTCGAGGTGTCAGTGGGATACAAACAGGTCTGCTCTGCTTTTCTGCAAGCTGAGTGATGGAGCAGTTCTGGCTTTCACAGAGGATCAGGATACCCCATTGTCATAGTTTGAGAGCTCCAAAATTCAGTTCCCTAGTCCAAGCCCCCTCCCACATCTCAACCCAGTATGAGATGGTTTTTTCCAGGCACCACACAAGACTCAAAATGGGGGAAAGGGAATACATTACAATGACTGTACAAATAAATACTACAATACATTATATACAATCTTAGCTATCTCTACCATGACATAAAAGTATTTACAATGGATCAAATCTCTTCTCCCCTCCAAATAAAAGTCCAGGAGGGAAGAAGGAAAGATCCCTTCTTCAGAGCAGTAATGTCTCATAGGCAGCAGGTCTCTCTGTCTCTATGCAGCAGCTGTAACTGGATTGTTGTAGCTGGATCTCTTTTCAATACACACAAGGGGGTCTCCAAGCCCCTCGGCCCATCGTCTCCAAACAAGGGTCTTCAAGACATAAGGGGGTCTCCTTTCACCCCTCTTGGCTCTCCTTCGACTCCAAGAGAAGGTCTCACCCATGGACTGCCAGCAGGGACTAAACTCGCTTCACCACAGGGATATCACGAAGTGCAGGGGCATCTTCATGAAAGTCCCTTCCTCAGGGGGTTCACCCCTGAGTCAGAACATCTTGGGAAGCTTTCAGTTGAAAGCCTTTGCCTCAAGAGTTCTACCAGAGCTCCTGTGCTCTGTCTCAGGCTGCTAGGTTTGGCAGCAGTGGCGAGGGGGGCCAAGGTCACCCCCTCCGCATCCCAGTCCAGCTTCAGGACGTCTGAGCTTCTCAGCTCCTCTCTCTCTGGTGCTGCAGCACTCCAAGACTCCTCTCCTTATATAGGAGTCCATCTCCTCCTCCTCTCTAGGAGGTCTCAGAGGGGTTTGGGGAGTTTGTTTCAGTTTCTTACCCCAACTCTCTCTGTAGAACTCAGTTCTCTCTCTGCTGCTGGCTCTCGTTCTCTTTCTCTCTCTCCTTCCAGGAGTTCTCTCTGTGTTGCTGTCTGCCTGTTGCTGCTTGGTCTTATCTCTTCTGGCTCTCTACCACCGTTTCTTTGGTCAGTGCAGTTCTGCCACCGCTTTTCAGTATCTCTTGCTGTGGCTCACAGTGGAGAAACATCCCCCAGCTCATAGCTACAGATACACAGTCCAGCTTAACACTGTTCCAAGTCTCTGCAGCCCTCGCCGGGGGCTGGGGGGGCCAGAGACCCCCAGGGGGGCTCCTGCCCTCTCTCCTCGTGGCTTTACAACATGGCTACTTCCCCTACAACAACTACAACTACCTTCTCTTCCATTCTGCTTGTGATATGTTTATATTTTGCAGAAGCGCTCACTGGGTAAAACTTCAAAACTTCAAGGGTCACCACCCCCTGGGGTTTTACCATTTTATAACTTTGGGGGGAAAACTGTTTCCCCCCACCACAACTCTCCACCCCCCGCTTTTGTGAAATATCAACATATCACAACAATTTGAAAAATTCTAATCAGCGTGCAATCTTCAATAAACTAAAATACCATCAAAATCTCTCTACTACATATTAATATAACATTATCATAAACTTTACTCTTAATACTTAACTTACATTACTATAGCCTTACTTTCTCTACAGTGGTACAGTCTGTGTTTTGTCTGGAAAACTCTTTCTGTTACCATAAGCATCATGGCTTTTATCTCTTTTTATCTCGATGGTTCGTAACCATCCTCTGCTACCAAAAATGTCATGGTTTGAGAGCTCCAAAAATCTCATTCCCTGGTCCTAGCCCCCTCCCACATCTCAACCCAGTGTGAGATGGTTTCCAGACACCACACAAGACTCAAAACCATGACATTTTTGGTAGCAGAGGATGGTTTCAATGCATCTACCTCTGGGTTATGGGCCCAGCACACTCCTGCTGCGCCAGGAAAAAGGCTGTGAGCCACCACTGCAGAGATCCTCCTGTTTCTCCCATGCAGCCAGGCCTTGCCAGCACTGCTCAGGACTTGGGAAAGTGCTTTCACCTTGCTGTATCCACACCACTTTTCTGGCTCCTCTTCCTCACTCCTTCACTGATGCTGCTCCATAAACCAGCTTCGGCTGAGGATTTGATGCCTCCGGGATTACGTCCATATGGGATGTAGTTTCCTTTCCTGTTATTGCTCAGGTGCTGTAATGTCTCTGAGCCCATTGCTCTGTGAAAGTCACATGGGAACAGAAGGTGTAAACAGGGTAATACTCTGAAACCAAGATTTCATGACCTGAAAAGTGGTTCTGCAGACATGATTTGTTCTCCTTCCACTGATGTGATCCCCAGCACACAGAGCCAGCCCAGCAGAGGGAGAGTCTCACATTTAGACTTGGAGCATCATTGGCTTTTGCTTTTTTTTTTTTTTTTCCAGATCAATGCAAAAAGAAATTTAATATATTTTTCCCAGCTTGAAACAAGATAAAAACTATACCTTTTCTGGTAAAGCAGAACAGTTTCTTCAGACACAAACAAACCCTTCAATTTCCATATCAGTTTTTAAATGGTGTTTAATGCTGTGGCAGTGAGACCCTTGATGTGACTCCTGGCACCATGAGACATGGACAGGATGGGAAGATGTGCTGCTCTGGACATATCCATTACCGCTTTCACCAGGGGTTAACTATTTCTCTTGAGCAATGAAAAGTAATAAAGGGATCCTTCTACAGCTTCCAGGTCTCCTAATATAATTCAAGTTGCTAACGATCAGGAGTGAAAATGAGAAAAAAACAAATTCTAGTGAGAGGGAAGGGAAATATCTTTCCTTTAAAGCAGACTGGGGGATGTTTTGGGGCAGCTGCACCATTTTTCTAAGAGTGGCCATCCAGCTCCTTGATTTAAGGTCTGGAAGGGACAGCCTGTTGGTATTTGCTTTTCAGTGTCAATCCTGACAGAGCCCAACACTTGCTCTTTGAATAGCCCAGAGCTGATAAAAGAACCTTTGTGGGGAGGAACAGGAAAAGCTGTACTTTGTGCTTGCTTTGCCCTGAAGTCTAACATCTACTGGAAATCAGCTCTGGCCTATCTCTCCCTCTAAGAAAAGAGCAGGATTTTGTTGCAGCTCTCCTGGTGAGTGGCTGCTGGGACCAGGCTGGAGAAAAGGGAGAAGGGTATGTGCATCTCACTCAGTCTCTTTTCTGGGTGCTGCTGATTAGCACTGATCCTGACCCCATCATCCTGTTCACTCCTGCAACAGGGCAGAGATCACCAATTTATTCCATCCGGGTCTGCAGCCGTTGATGTCTCTCACTGGAGAAAGATGGGATATTTTCTTTCTTTTGTGCTGTACTGTTGTCACAAAAGATTTGATGGAAGTGAAACAGCCTCCTAAATACGCTGCAGAGATGTTCATTGAACTTAAATGGAAATGAGCTTACCAAAAAATGAACAGCTGACACTGAAAACATACTTAGGATAAATTTCCAAATAGCCCCAAAGAGCAAGTTGCTCCAGTTGAAGCATGATGGGAGCCCTGGAGAACTTCATAGGATTATGGAATCACAGAATGGTTTGCACTGCAAGGGATCTTAAGAGATAATCTTGTTCCATCCCCCTGCCATAGACAGGGACACCTTTCACTATCCTAGGCTGCTCCAAGCCCTGTCCAAGCTGGTCTTGAACACTTTCAAGGATGGGGGCAGCCACAGCTTCTCTGAGTAAACTGTAAAATTAAAGAAGATGGAGCCAAACTCTTCTCACCAGTGTCTGATGACAGGACAGGAACCAATGGGCTTGAACTGAAATACAGGAAATTCCATTCAAAATAAGAAAAAAAGCTTTTTTTCTTGGCACAGGTAATCAAAGTCTGGCACAGGCCACCCAGAGAGTTTGTGGAATCTCCATCCTTGGTGATACTACAAACCTGGTCAGACACAGCCCTGAGGAACCTGCTTTGGCTTTTAGGGGATTGGACCCAATGTTCTACAGATGAAACTTCAAGCCACAATAATTCTGCAGTTCTGTGCCCCTGAAATTTAAAGGGCAAGTGGCTGTGTTGGCTGAAGTCAGTGTTTTGTAGTGCATGATCTCCTTACTTGGAGAAGGTTCAGGAAGCCAAAGTACAAAACAGCAATGGCAGTGAGGCTGATAGAGAACAGCCAACATGTGGTGTGGAGGGCTCACAGTCCTTAAGAAAAGGGTGACCTGTTGGCATAGCTCAAAAAGGTGCCATCATTTTCTTTTCAAGGGTAATGAGGATTAATATTTTCAAGGTAAGGAAGTAGACACATGGCAGTGAATTCCTGGAAAAGTAAGAACTGTTTAATGTCTTTGGGATGTACATAGTAAGTCATCAGAGATGTCTCATCATGAACATAATCTTTCTTTGTCTGACTAATAGCAGGACTGTAAGTCCTCCCATCTCCACCAAGCTCAACAAGAACTTCTTTAATTTGAACAAAGAAATCAGGAAAATGCTCTCAAATGCTGTTTTCTTCATTTTCAAGTTGCTTTTCCAACAGGAAAAAAAAACCCAAACAAACCAGACAAACTGAAGTAGTAAACTAAAAGGGTGCTATGACTCCTCAGAAGGTCCCAAGGTAAGAGTTAAGAGATTTGGTAGTCCATGCTGGGACATCCATCACTTTAGTCTGTCCTGTGTTCATGTCCAGTCCCAACACTAGGGAATTCCCTCTGGTTGCTTGGCATGGAAGGGAAGGGTAATTTCCTTGCAGGTGGTAGCTGGCAGGGTCAAAGGAGCAAGTTGTACTTTGCATTCTGATTTTCAAATCCAAATATGAAGGATTTGGGGGGCAATACAGGCCGTGGAGAAAAACACTAAGACCCACTTGCACTCCCAAAACTTGAAGAGACCACCAAAAACCACACAGACACTGCTATCTTCACTACTAGCAACAGAAATGTTTGCTGTAGGGGTGGGCGTTAGTTAGGTGCAAGATGGGGGTTAGAATATGTACTCAGCTTTCTTTTGGCTTCAAGTCTTCACTTTTCACTTAAAATAGCAGGAAAATTCAGCAGCAGTTTCTGTTGCAGGGGGTACTCCATTAACTTTTGCCCTCAAAATCTCTGATTTCCAGGGTTTTTCATGCTTTGGGCTCTGACAAACAGCCTCGTGATTCCTCTGGGACTTTGTAAGGCTTTATTGTCCCTGAGCCACAGCAGAGCTTTTTCATGGTGTGGTCCCTCTGTAGACATGATGTCAGGGGTCTCACCAGCCATGTCTCTCTGCAGCTGCTATGGGTACTGCAGAAGCAGAAGGTGTTCCCTAGCCCAGAGAGTCTGAAATCCAGCTTGTCCAGAACCATGCTCCAGTACCTTTATATCTGATCAAAAGCTATCAGCTCCCTCAAAAACATGGCCTGTCTCTAGAAGGGGGATCAGATGATGGTCTTGAACAAGTTGTTTTTGTTATCAAAATGATATTGTGTTCACTGATGTGACATTATATGAAGCAAATACCCGTCAGATGCATCCAATTCTGGAGCTCTCATCACAGAAAGACCTGAGGAGGCTACAGAGATGCTCCAAGGGCTGGAGCCCCTCTGCTCTGGAGCCAGGCTGGGAGAGCTGGGGGGGTTCACCTGGAGAAAAGAAGGCTTCAGGGAGAACTTAGAACCCTTTCCAGTGCATAAAGGGGCTCCAGGAGAGCTGGAGAGAGACTTGGGACAAGGGCCTGTAGCAACAGGACAAGGGAGAATGGCTTCCCACTGACAGAGGATGGATTTAGGTTGGGTATAATGGTTAAGGTTTTTATAATAATTGTGGTGAAGCCCTGGTACATGTTGTCCAGAGAAGCTGTGGCTGCCCCACCCCTGAAAGGATTTAAGACCAGCTTGGATGGGGCCAGGATGGTGTCCCTGCTCATTGCAGGAGCATTGGACTAGATGACCTTTAAGATCCCTTTCAATCCAAACCATTCCAAGATTCTGTGATTTCTAGCACCAAGATGGTGATACCAAGGAAAGGCACCTCACCTCATTACCCAAGCTACATGCAAATAAGCAAATCTTTTTTATTTTGCTGTTTTACAAGGAATTGCACCGGGTTGGCACTTGGAATATATTGATGTGATGGACTCTGCCATGGACAAGACATTTCGCTTCCAGTGTGATCGCTGGCTGGCTAAAGGTGAAGATGATGGGCAGCTCATAAGAGAACTGGCTTGTGCCAACAATGACATTCTGGAACTGAAGGAACGGACTGGTGAGTTTTTGGAGTTGTCTTTTGTCATTTGCTGAGGGACCTCAGAGGCCATAGGACCACATTGCCTGCAAGTTGCTTCACTAAAGGTTCCCACGCAGGCTTTAAGGGTTGGATTATTTCATGTACTCTTTAGTTCAAAAGTGCTGGGATAAGAAGGAAACAAGTCAGGGTTTATGAGGAAGAAAAAGATCTCATTGTGGGTTGAAACCTAAGAGGGGCCCATTTGCAGTGGTTCAATCCAACAATGAGCCAAAAGAACACATGGATATGATCTCATTAGAAGTAATGTGCTTGAGTCTTTGAGGTGGAAAATAAGATCAGTCCTTAAAGCTTTGTGAGTGACATTGTTCCGCCTTCCTCCTTAACTCGTTCTGGCCTACTAGCTCAAGTATTCCCAGCTGAACATGACACCTGAGCTTAACAGCCCATGGCCCTGGGTCTGCTCTGGGTGATCCCACCAGGCCCGAGGTAATTACACTGGTGTCTGATGTGGTGAGTGAGTCAGCCAACGAGAGCTATTTAACCACACTGATGATATGCAAAGTGCATCTCAAGAGCTCCAGCAACAGTGATCTTTTTCAGGAGAACCCTGGAGAGTCAGTAATCACATTACTTTAGTGTGATGTCATTCTGCCACTGCAAAAAAAATCAGCCTTGTGATGGCCCTTTTGGGTACTTGTAGGCCACCACAGCATCTGAGCACATCTTGTCGGGTACCTGGGTACCCTCACTCTGTTGGGAACAGTGGCACAAAAAAAAATAGGAGGATTTGGATGGACTGTGTTAAAAAGGGAGTGCTTAGCACAGCAGAGAGCTGAACACAGCTTGTTCAAGACGGAATTTGATGATCCTTGTGGGTCCCTTCCGACTCAGGATATTCTAAGAATAACTCTTGCTACCCAATCGAGCAGGACTCATATTTTTTGAGTATTCTACCCCAAGGCACTTAGAATTCAAAAATACTACAGATTTCAGTGTTTCCATTCTTACTTTTCAAGTGCTTTCTTGTGTGCTGTGAAAAATATTAGGGAAGGAGTTTTTAAGCAAAGTGACAGCCAAATGAAGAGATCTTGCTGGCCATCTGCTCCTCCTTTTTTGTTTAATGTGTGTGTTAACTGTGCTCTAAAGCCTATGAGATTGTCACAGTAACAAGCGACAGAGAGGATGCAGACACGAAGGAAAATGTCTGGATCATCTTAGAAGGAAAGATGGGCCGCTCGAAGGAATTCCTCATGGAAAACTCCTCCAAGAAAAGGAGATTCGAAAGGTAGTAAAGGGAATGGTGGGCTACAGGAACTCCTCGCTGGTTGCATGTCCTCCACCAACGCCACCTCTTCTCTAGGATGGCTTAGAGACCTTGTGTTTGTGCAGTGCTTCTTCTTGTCCCCCTCCCAAAAAGCTTGGCGGCTTCTCACCTGGATTAAAAGGAACATATAAAATGAGTTTCTGATGGGCAGTCACAGACTAGGTTTTAAAATGACACGAAAAAGGCATTTGGCAAAAGGAAATACAGATGTTGCAAGCATGTGCATGTCTACCTTTGTATCAGGACATGCAAAGGGATTTCTGGCGAGCCCCCAGGGAGGCTCTGTGTGTGTTTCTGAGCTGGGAGGAGCAGAAGGAAGCTGGGGGTGGTTTTAATTCCTTTTGCAGCATCTCACTGGCAGTGGGAATCAGAGAGAAAGTAATAATAGTTAGAGGCTAAATGTTGTCAGAGCTGCTCAGATTTGACTTCCCAGACAAACCTGCAGGGTGAGGCTGCGAGATCACTGTCGCGTGAGGAAAGCCAAGAATCAGCCTCTCACTCAGACAGGCTGGAGGCACATCCATGTTACATGGGGCATATTCCTTCTCCCACGTGGCACCAAAGTGCTCCAGATGTGAGCTGTGTTTTCTGCTTTGTTTAAGGACACAGCACGTCCTTAGGAGACAGGGACCTCTTCAGAGTCACGGGATGTTCTGTTGCTTTGCAGGGAGGAAAGGTTTTCCTGGTAAAGGAAGGTGAACTTACAGCTGATGGGGGATGTAGTATGAATGTCTGAGGTATCATGTGAATTATAAAAGATCAGGAGGAGCTTCCTCTCGACCTTCAGCTGATGGTGTCTCTGGAGGGCTTAGACACCATGCTCCGAGGCATTAGTCACAGACTATCCTTGGAGGCAGGTTGGAACAAGGACCAATCTAAGGAAATAAACCTAACAGATGCTCAGGGAACATGACAGGAATCTAGTCAAGGGTTTGACAGAGACATGTCATCCCTGCCCTGTTTCAGGGGCTTGGAACTAGATGTTCTTTATGGTCCTTTCCAAACCAAACCGTTCTGAGATTCTATGATTCTATTGTTTCCCTAAACTATTTTCAATCTGAGCTTCAGGAAGGGTGGCTGAACTAGCAAATTTAAAACAGCTATGGTGGGTAGATGTGTAACAGATACAGTATCTGTCAAGAATGAATGAATAAGTGCTGGAGGGGAAATTAGTCATTCTTTAGCTTTATCTATAATGAGGCAAATTGATTTTGTATGTGGAACAGCTCAAGTTTATCCTGGGAAGTTCTAGTGGCAACAATTTAAAGTGTCACCCCTAATCAGAGAAAATACTAAATTTAAATATGGAAATTATACTTTGTGTTGAATGATTGTAGGTTAAATCAAATGACTGTGAATGAAGGCTTATCTTCTATCTCCTATAGCTGTGTGCAAATTACTTAATGTCCATATGTGACAAGTCACTGGCAGCCTTCAGATACTGAAACTGCTCCCTGTTTCCTGTAGGGGAGCAACAGACACATTTCAGTTTTCTTCAAAGAACGTTGGGGATATTGCAGCCATCTGTGTTGGTCACTGCCCAAAAGATGGGAAGAAGTCATCTGCAAAAGCTGATGTCTTCTGGCATGTCCAGGAGATTATTGTGACGGAGATGGAGCTTTGCAACAAGTAAGTGCCTTCTCGTTTGCAAGAAGCTGCTCCAGGAGGGCATGAGGGAGCTGATCTGCTCTGCATATGTCCTCCTGAAGGAATAACAGAAAGTCTCACCTTAGTCTGAAAGCTAAGGATATGTTGTTTGGTGTGTCAGGTGCAGAACATCCCTGCCTGACTCACCTGTGCAGTTTCGGAGTTGTTAGAGAGGGCATTTGCATGCACAGGTAAGTTTGTAAACATGCTGCCTTGGGTGAATCTCACAGCTAGGACAAACTGATGTCTCAAGTTGTGGGAAATACTCCAGCCTGACTGAAATGCAAGGGGTTTGTAGGATCCTCTGCACAGACTGGTCTTTAAGTAAGTCTTGTAAAAGAGCTCCTAGAAACAAGTCGAGGGTAAGGCAAAACCTGAGCCTCTGATTCAGACCACTTTGGATCAGAGATCCTTCTGGTCTGGTCCAAAAGACTGGACATGACTGGAAATGTCAGTCATGGAGCTGGACCATATCTGAGGAGCCCTGAGCACGTCAGGTCCTACATGCTTTGGTCTGAGCCCTGTCTTTTTGAAGGGGTGACATTCACACCTCAGGGAGCAGACAGCACAGGGACTGTGCAGGAACCAGACGAGATCATCCATTTGCAGAAAAAAACTGCACTTCAGTGAAGAATCTGCACTGTTAATTGTGCATTTCTTCTCTTCTCCATGTTATTTCCATTGCTGCTAAAGAGTTTAACTACAAGGAGTTCATTTCAGCTGAAACAATTGAGTGTTTAAGAAGAAATCCTTGAAGTGTTGGGTTTTTTTCTTTTTAAAGCTAAGAGTCTCTCCTAGCAAATTAATCAGACAGTTGAAGAGCCTTAATAATGTTTGCTGAATGAAAACTCAGTCAATTGCATACTAAAACATGCTCTTTTCTCCTGGCGGGGGAAAACCTGGAACCCTCGAAGTCCAGCTGCGCAATCAAATCCGTGCACTAAACTCTCTGGGAGCATGATGAAACTGCTGAAACAGTGTGTTGTGAAGGGGCCAAAGACATTCTCATAAAGACACGGATTTTTTTAAAGCTGTTTTAAATTAAAGAGGGCAGCCAGGAGGTACGGGTAGAGCCTGAAGCCTGTCCTTTTTTTTGAAGCAGAGCTCCAGCTCTGCGGATGCGGCGCTTCACTGTGGTGTTTGCTGTGCAAAGGACCAACTGGAGAGATTGCACCAGGAGAGCAAGCTCTCACTTAAAGTATTCCCCATCCCAAAATCTAAAAAATACCACCCAGACAAGTCAAAGACCAAATCAAGAGAGTTATGAAATTGCTGCGGCAGTAGTTTTGAATTATACTGGGATTTCGCTATTTAGTGGTAGATCTTAGTGTGTGAAAGGGCTGTATTAAAACTTTTCCTTGCAAATCGCAGGTCTAGAAAGGTCATCTTTTTTATTCTTGCCCCTTGTGAAGATTGGCATGCACCGTTATACCTCCAGACCATGAGATATTACATAGCTGAAGAGAGAAAACTGCAGCATCAGGCAACATATCCACCTCGCTCTCATGCAGGTTTTCTGTCCATGAGCCTAAAATTTTTCTCCCCCTGGAATTTCTCATTTACAGAGCCTCTTTCCAGGGAAAGAAGTTTTTCACTTTGGCTGCAGAAAACGCCAAAAGTGTTGGAAGTGCTTAGAAAACACGGTACAGCTGGAATCACAGTAACCCTTCCACCACGTGTTTATTTTACACACATACACACTACAATCCAGCTACACTCCATTCAGGAGGACCTGCTGCAGTCTGGTGAGGGCGGGGGAAGGGGGAAAAGCTCATTTGGATCTGATCTGCATCATTGGAAATGAAATACATCATTAAAAGCAGAGTGCTCCAGCCCCTGGCCGGGCGCCAGGTACAAGGTAATTTATGGGTGTGCTCTGTGCTCCCTGCACATCACCAGAGGCAGCACTGCAGAGACAAGGGCTTCCAGCATCTGGTACCTATCATTTCTGTGTTCTATGATTATTTTTTTTCCCTCCTAAGGATGAGATGGGTGATCTAGAAAGGAAAGGGGAGACTTAAACATCCTCTATCCCTTTTTTCTGGTTTTTTTTCCTACTCATCCTGCCTCAGTGGGTCTGTAACTGGACATGCCATTGCACGGGCACAAGAGGTGACAAGAGCCCCACACTGATCCTTCCCATGTGCAGGATGTCTGTAGCTGTGTAGGGAGATGTCAGGTTTTCCAGTTGAAATTGCAATGTTCCACCACAGCTCTTTCTAGGGAGAAATTCTAGTGCTCCACACATGGGAAAGTGCTGAAACAGCATTAATGTTGGGCAATTTAGTAGAATGCCCAGTCCATAACTTGCCTGTCCCAGCCGTGGTGTGGCAGCAGGGCCAGGGCAGTGCCCTCCCTGTGCTGGCACTGCTGAGGCACCTCCAGTGCTGGGGCAGTTCTGGGCCCTCAGACAAGAGAGACACTGAGGGCCTGGAGCGTGTGCAGGGAAGGGAACGGAGCTGGGGAAGGGTCTGGAGCAGCAGGAGGGGCTGAGGGAGCTGGGGGGGCTCATCCTGGGGAAAAGGAGGCTCAGGGGGGACCTTCTGGCTCTGCAACTCCCTGGCAGGAGAGGGGAGCCAGGGGGGGATCGGGCTCTGCTGCCAGGGAACAAGGGACAGGATGAGAGGAAACAGCCTCAAGCTGTGCCAGGGCAGGTTTAGGGTGGATATTAGGGAAAATTGCTTATGGAAAGGATTGTCCATCCCTGGCACAGCTGCCCATCCCTGGAGGGGTTTAAAGGCCGTGTGGATGCGGCACTTGGGGACATGGGTTAGTGGTGGCCTCGGCAGTGCTGGACTAACAGTTGTACTCAATGATCTTAGAGGTCTTTTCCACCCTAAATAATTTTGTGATTCCACACAATTTGCCCAATAAGGTGGCCATCTACACCATTAACACGCCACTGATTTTCCCCCGGCAGATACTTTTTCAGGTGCAACTCCAAAATCCCTCTGCGATACAAGAGACGGGACTACAAAGTCTTCGAGTGTGCCAAGGTCACCGAGAGCTTTGCCAGCAAAGCCCGGAGCTTGGTGCCAGTCAAGTATGAGACCATCGTGGTCACAGGCTTTGAGAAGGGCGCGGGGACCGACGCCAACGTGTTCATCACCATCTACGGGCTGAACGGGGACTCGGGCAAGCGGGCGCTGAAGCAGAAATTCAGGAACCTCTTCGAGAGAGGCAAAACCAACAGGTTTTACCTGGAAACGCTGGACATGGGGGAGCTAAAAAAGGTCCGGATTGAGCACGACAACAGTGGTCTGGCACCAGGCTGGCTGGTGGAGAGGGTGGAGATCACCAACTCGGCCACTGGCGTGACCACCATATTCCCCTGTGGGAAGTGGCTGGATGAAAACCGGGGCGATGGGCTAATCTGGAGGGAGCTTTTTCCCAGGTACTGAGGAGGGCAGGGCCGCAGGAAGTGTTTGGTCCTCCCTTCTGTATGTGAATTTTTTTTCTCACTGTACTGTTTTATATCGCATTTTACTTTTTAAAACACTGGCTTTTGTACTGAGAGATTTTTAGCAGCAAGATGTGCTTCCTGGGTTAACATTTTGTAAAATTAATACTGTTTTTCTTTTTTTAAGTGCATATAAAAATGCAAATTAAATAAATACCTTTGTTGCTTACTTATGATTGAGAGCCACAAGAAACTGTCCCTTACCAGCTCAGATATTTCTGCTTTCAGTGCTATGCCCTGCCACAGCTGGGAGAACCTTACACCACTGACGAGCTCCACTTTTAGATAAGAAAAGAGGTGAGAGAGTTGAGTCATTTTATTTAAGAAAGTTGAGCTTGGAGATCCCAGTTTTTCCCAGTTACTGGCAACTGCAAACTCTGCTTGTCCACACACGCACATGCACATCTCCAGAAGGCACATCAGGAGCAGCAGACACGGCTGAGTTTGGGGAGGACCTGCATCCACCCATCTAGGTCTTAAGCAGGGGGATCTGAGTGGTGTTTTCCACACCTGGGCTTCTTTCCCCCAAACCAGACTCAGCTGTCCAGCTGAATTCCTACCAGTCTGCAGGGCTGAGACCTGTGGTTACAGCTACAAGGGCTAAAGACCTTCCAAATAATCAATTCCACAGCAAGGAAGCTGTGCTAACTATATTCAAAGCTGACTCAGGATAATCTTACCCTATATGGCCTGAATACCAGCTCTGTTTCAGAGCAGCTGCCATTCATTTTCTTCTGGTTTTTTCCCTTTAATAGGGGAATAAGTCTTTTTCTGCGGTGAAGGGATTTCCTGGAGGCAACAACGTTTAGTGCTCCTATTGATGAGCTCTTCCCAGGTACTTGCATCTCTACAAGTACCAACGAAAAAAAGCCTTAAATAAATCATTGCTTCTGGAGCCCTCTCTCCCCACAGGGAGCAGAGCAGCAGGACACATCTTTCGGAGGGGAAAGTGAGGTGTGTGAGCTGCCATGAGAAGACCTTCCTCCTGGCCTACCCACGAGAGGATGTTCCCCCCTCCAAAAACTGGTTTTAAACAAGCACTTTGTATGAATAGGGATCAAATGGGTCACGAGTGGGTTAAACCCCCCAAGCCCACCCACCCCATCAGCCCCTGGGTTGGGGGTGATGCTTCTGCTGGGGCATGACCTGGCCATGAGGCAGGACTGTCCCACAGCTGAATCCCTGACTGCTCATGGGCAAAGGAGGCCCCAGCAGAGGCTGGTGATGCTGAGACAGGAGTAAGGGACATCTTGCAGGTGCTGTCAATTGCTCATGGGTATTTGAAAGCTGCTGCATCCTACCAAAGCCCTTCCAGGGAAGTTCTGTATTTCTATTTTCCACAGCAAGCACCACCGGAGAGACTTGAGATTATTCATGGCTGTCTGTGCCAGCTCACAAATAATAGCTCAGACTAATTCATTTTAGAAACCTTTATGGTAACTGATGGTTTTGGAGCAGAGCAAGTTGCTTAAATGAGCCCAGTAATCAACCTCATCAGTGATCAACTACTTGCTGAGAGGAATAATAATAGCAGCCTTCACTGGCTGTGTTCTCCTTCCCCACTGCAGACTGGTGCTGCCAAGCTGTGAGCAAGGGGCTGGGGGCTTACAGGAGGGGCAGAACAAACCTCAGGAGGGCTGAAGAGAGTACTGGGGTCAGCAGGTGTGTGGCATCCCTGGGATCCTGCTGGGATGGGGTTCAGGCTCCCTGGCTACCCAGGGTGTCCCATGAGTGCATCTGAGGCATCTGGTTTTGCTGCGCTTGTGCAGTGTCACTGCAGTTCCCCAGTGGGTGTTTGAAGCAAAATAAGGGTCAGGCTTTTGATTTCTCTGCATTCTCTCCCACCTCAGTCTAACCAGGGCTATGAAAAAAACCCTTCCTGTCAATAGGTTTGGCCCATTTTTAGGCATATGTGTGCTGCAGTGAAATAGGAGTTTGTCCCATTAAAGTGCTGTAGTCCTGGCATTTCTGGTTGTCTCCAGTCAGTCCCCACTTTGCACAGAGTTGTGGGGAAGCTGGTCTTAGAGCACCACTGCTGCAGTTTAATCCCTGCCATCCCCTGAACCAATTCACCTCACTGATACATGCTATTGTGGAGGTGTTAAAGACCAGGTTGGATGGGGTTTGGAGAAATCTATTCTGGTGGAAGGTATCCCTGCCCATGGCAGGGAGTTGGAACTGGATTTTAAGGTCCCTTCCAGCCCACACCGTTCTGTGATTCTATGATGATTCTATGATTCCAGCCCTCAGGAGCAGTGAGGCAGCTTCTGACCCACACACCATCCCTTCGTGGGGCAAGGAGGAAAGATAAATCCTTACCTTGCATACAAGATGTGTTCCCATCTGGGAGGAATCACATATAGGAGGTAGATGGGACCATGACTGAAATCCCGTTGAAGCAGGAATGAATATCTTTGGGGTCACCAGATCAGTGTGTAGGTGGGAGATGGGACTGCAGATACCTGGGTTGCCATCAAAACCTCCTGCCATCCCTGAGCAGGCACACTCAACACAAAAGCTCCCGGCAAAACTGCCCTGAAACAGGCCAAGGGAGAGTTTGCTGATGGGGAGTCAGCAACCCCACTGCCTCCCAGGAAGGCAACCTTGGCAAAGCATGAAACAACTCCACTTTTTTCTTCTGAAGACTTCAAACAGGCCCCTTGTTAGTGCAAAGCTCAACTCTACCCCGGCTCTGGGGAATCCTTCTGTTGCTCCAACAACTAATGCTACAGAAGTAATAAGGCAAGAGTGGAGTTTTTCCAAGGACTGGATTTGCACTAAGCTGCTAAATTCAACACATTCTTGGCCAAGTGGAGAACAAGGGAGGAGAAAAGCCAGATTTTTCCTAGTCCTGTGCCTCTTGTACGGCTCAGGTAGAGCATCCCAAAGCTGATAGGTTGGGCAGATGCAAAGCTCCTGCTCCCACCACCAACCTCTAACTTTTTCCTCTTTATTCCTTAATTGGTAGGCTTTAATGCACAAACCTTCACCCAAAAAACACTAATGTAGATGGGAAGCAAGAGAAAAGGACAAGGAGGTTACAATCAGAGTGAGTCTTCAAAACCAGGCTGTCCCATTGTCTCTGTGTCCTCCATGATTTTGTGAGTCTGATACAATGCTATGTTTACTAAATTTATGTTTACTAAGCATTTGGGTGCTAACAGTGAAAACAAGTATAAACAAGAAGCCCTTTGCAGTGTTGCATGGTGAAGGATTGGTTGTCTCTTGCTGCAGGACACAGGGAATTATTTGCAAATCTCTGTGAAATTGTTGCAAAATATTTTTATAGCATCATATACCAACCTTAAGTTGATGAAGACAGAATGACTGAGGGATGCGAATTACCTTATATTCTGTATTTAGAGAACATATTATAATCTTCCCTTGCCCCATCCTTATGTGTAGAGGTCCATTTTAAAATTGAAAAGAGCTAAAAAAAAAGAGCAAAAAACCAACCAACCAAAAAAAACCCAAACAAAACAAAACCAAGAATAAATATATTTATTAATGGAGTTGTACAGTTCTGAGCTGCAACCTCTGAGCCAGCTGTGGATTTAGATGCTACAAAACACAAATAAGGGCTAACCTTCCCAACCCTGGGCAGCTGCTGCGAGAGCAGATGCTCGCAGTGAATAAAGACGTTGCATCTCGGTCCGTGCTGTTACACCTTGATGGGCACAGCTCCTCTCCCTCCCCAGCACAGACACTGGCAGCTGCTCGCTGTGCTCAGCAGGACTGTTATCAGATCACAGTGACATGTTTGCTGCTCCAGTTCTGAAACCAAACCAATTGCCATCTCCAGCAACGCTCTTGGAGTCGTCACCCTTCTGAAGGACATCATCAAGATCTCAGTGAGAAAGTGAGATATTCCCCCAGGTGGACCAGCAGGTCATTTTTAACCTGCTTTCTATTTTCTGAATTTCTGAAACCTTCCTGTAACTCGAGGTTTGTGTTGCCTGAACACGGTTCATCCCTTATGCAGCGTTTGCTGGATGCTGGAGGAGCCGGCAATTCCCTTTGGCTACAGGAACCAAATCTCTGTGATCAGCAGCCGCCTGTCTCCAAGGCTTATTTAGTCTAATCACATAGTCAAAACTGGAGACTGGTCTCAGCTTTTCAGGAGGAACAGCTGAATCAAGAGTGGGCAGGAGCAGAGACTGGCACCACTGATAGTGGGAGAGAATAAAAGCACAGGAAGACCTGTGAAATTAACTACGCAGGATGCAAAATTGGGTGTATGACATTGGATTCTCCAGCAGGTAAAAAAAGTATTGAAAAATACCCTCAAATGTGTTGGTATTAGTTTGGAGTATTTTTTTTCTTCCAATTAGTTTGTCCTTCCTTAGTTATTAAACAGGAGACCCACGCAGAAGGAGAAGTTTCTCCACCAGGAGGATGAAGAACCTTTCAATACCTCTGCAGGACTTGCAAGAGATGTCCTACAGGCACTGTGGGATATGGAGGAGAAATCTCTCTTTAACAGGCCTTTTTCAGAAATTCTAGAAAGTGATTTTGGCACCTGATCACTAAACTGGTGCCACAGGACATCACGCATGGTGGTATGCCCAATGTGTAGAGCCTTACCTCACCCATGCCATGGAGCTCAACCACCAGCAGCCTCTGCAAAACAGATGGGCAGGGTATTTTATACCCCAGCAGTGGTTTTTTTGCACATCAAAGTCCAAAGGCATAAGCAGTGAAAGAAGAATTTACTCCGACCCAAAGAAACCAGATACGAGCAGTAAATAAAGACCAAGCCCTGCCAAGTGACTTCTGTGTGGCACAGGTTTATAGTTAGCAATGCAGTTTGTTTTATTAGTTATAAATAAAGTACAAAAAATCCACCAAAAGTGAATCTAAGCATTTACACAATTTCTAATGTCTTTCCATTTCTTCAATGCACTATTGCTTTAATATTAATAATAAATATTTTTCTAGCTTTCTTCTATAAAATAGTCTATGTAGCAAAATGTTGCACAGCACAACAGAACAGCAGTAGGAATACAAAAATGTGGGTGATCCTTTCACCTGCTCGGGCCATTAAAGGAGAGGGGTTTTGTTTGCTCCTTGTTCTACTTATCCCTTTTACAGTGACTTTGGGGGGGACAACAACCAACCCCCCTGTCCCCAAACAGCTCAAAATCACAGCTCCAGGCTACAGGGGAGGAGTGTTAGAGAGCAGCAAGGTAAAAAACACAGACAGGTTTAAAACCTGGGGTAAGGCAAAGTCAACAAAGCAGAGCAGCACCCTGAAGGGACAGAGAGAAAAAAATTAAGGTACAGTGATTTTGTGCCTTTCTAACCCAAACCAGAATTGCATCCAAAGCCTTTTGGGGTGGGGAGGTGTGGCTACTGGTTGAGCACATGCATCAAACCCCACTTCTGTCCATACACGGCTGAGTTTCTGCACTGACCAAGGGTGGTTATGGCTTAAAGCTTAAAATGTTACCCCGTGTCTCACCTTCTTGCAAAGCTGGAACACTTGATATTCAGGAGCCTTTGGGAAAGGGCAGAGCACTGTGAGAGCGGCATGGTTGTGGCAGGATGGGGATGGGGATGCTTGGCCATGTCATTCTGGGGCTGACTCCCTTCTCTGGTGTAGATCTCAGCTCTACAGTGGAGGTTTCTCTCTTTGCAGAAGGGATGAAACCAACTGACCAAGAGAATCAGTTAGGGGCTTCTACCACATTCACAGCTCAGAGCTGGGTTATAGCAAATGCTCATGACAGGCCTTGCAAAGGGATGCCAGATTGACCCTGTGTCCATCCCACCCCCTCCCAGCCAGACATGGCATCACAGAATCCCAGAACAGTTTGGTCTGGAAGGGACCTTAAAGCTCATCTTTTTTCCAACCCCCAGCCATGGGCAGGGACACCTTCCACTAGACCAGGTTGCTCTGATCCCTGGCCAATCCAGGGATGGGCCATCCATAACTTCTCCGGGCAACTTGTGCCAGTGCCTTACCACCCTCTGAGTAGAGAGGTCAACCCCTAAAAAACCTGCAAGGAGTTCCTCACTTTTGTTCCCTCCAAGCCCAGGCTCAGCCTACTGCCTCCTTCACCCCAGCTGGGTGCACACACAGAGGGTGAAAAGAGCCAAACCGAGGACCCACGGGCACCAAAATCTGGACAAAGCCACCACCACACCTGGGCTCCCTTCCTTGGCTTTTGAAGCAACGTGCAGAGTCTGGCACTAAAGGGTGCAGTGCATTGCCACAAGCACAGCCTTGCAGAGGGGGCCTGCTGGGTGTCATTGCAGGGTCACACATACAGCAAAGAGCAGCAGCATCACCAGCGGGCGGGCGGGGACGGGGCAGGGCCGGGAACCAACCAAAAAAAACGTTTTGGCTTTGCAGAGCGTCGTTAACCGCCTTCAATGCACGGGGACGCAAGCGAAAGGATCACCGGAGTTTGATTATGAGTGCAAATAATATTCATATATATGTGCTAAACACAGTCACTATATTGCAGTTTTCCACTATGTCACAGCATACAGAATCAAAGGTTTGCATTTTTATGGAATGTATCCAAGGTAACAGCACCACAGTAATACAGTTTGTAATCACACACCCTGATTTTTTTCTCTTTTTTTTTTTTTTTTTTTTTTTTGACAAGATAAGCATCACCCCCCCACATCCCCTGTTTAATTTTTTTTTTTAAGTACCG
This sequence comes from Manacus vitellinus, assembly GCF_001715985.3. Taxonomy (NCBI): domain Eukaryota; kingdom Metazoa; phylum Chordata; class Aves; order Passeriformes; family Pipridae; genus Manacus; species Manacus vitellinus. The sequence goes on from NW_021940553.1 coordinate 1,885,117, forward strand.
ATGCATGCAAAGCATTCCATTCCCAGAAACAATGCAAAAATGAGGTAATAGGAGTAATAAAAAAAATTAGTAGTAATTTCTAAATAAATAAATTATAATTAAAAATGCAAAAAAAACAACTATAAAAATAATTAAATAAGAACCCACAATATCTACAAGTTAGTCATAAATTATGATTGTTAAATATAAGGCATTTAAACTCACAAAACCCTGTAAACTATCAATGTTTTGTTTCTAGTGATTTTTTGTTGTTGTTGTTGTTTGTTTCATTTTGTTGTTTTTTTTTTAACTCACCCTATTATCGCAACCTACTCGTACAAATTATTTAAATGCAAAGAAACCTGACACACCAATACAACTCCAGATGCTGTAAATTCGCACACACCTTGGGATCAGTCACTCACACTAGACCATGGGAGTTTGGTGCTTTTCTTCACCAAAGGGTTTGGTTGGTTTTTTTTTTTTTCTTTTTTAGTTTGCTTGATCTTTTTTTTTTTTTTAAAAACTGTGCTTGTTTATTAGGCAAACAGTAACACTTTCTCACAGGCTTTAAGAAAATACGCTGTTCAGGAGCACTCCTCATCCCCTCCCCACCCAGCCAGAGTCCCAGTCACTCTGTTCCTCTCCCAGCTTCACCCCCAGCTCATGCCTGGACAGACCAGACCTCCTTACAGTGTATTTTACCAGCAAAGCCTTGTATAAAATAGTATTATTAGTATTATTTGTAATGATGCTTCAATCTGCTGCTGCTGGAGCCAGTCCCAAGGATGGACCACTCCTTGACCCATGGACATCAGGGCTGGGACCACCACATCCCCCAAGAAGCTGTTGCTTGTGCTGGGTGTCAAATATATCATAAAATCATGGAATAGTTTGGGTTGGAAGAGACCTTAATAGGTCATCCAGTTCCAACTCCCAGACGTGGGCAGGGGCACCTTCCACTAGACCAGGATGCTCAGAGCACTGTCCAACATGACCTTGAATGTTTCCAGCGATGGGGCAGCCACAGCTTCTCTGGGCAGCCTGTGCCAGTTTCTCATCACCCTCATAGCCAAAAATTTTTTCCTTATGTTTTCCCTATAGGCCACCAAGTGTTCCACTCCCCTCCCTCCTACCTACACGGACACATGAAGAGAGAGGCTCCTGCACCTGCATGTCCATGGGGACTTGTTCTTTCTCTCCCCTCTCCCTTTGGGAAAAAAGAAAGTCTCTGTGGTGCCTCTGAGGTTGGTGTTTTCCAATTACAGCTCATGGGAATCTTCCGATTTCTCAGATAGCGGTTTATGATTGATTCTACTTGGAGAGCATCACTTGGCTCCAGCGAAACGGATGCTCAGGGGAGCCAGAAATCATTCCCACCACATCAGAATTTTCAATACATAATGTTCCTGACTAATTCCCCTGCTGCTCCTCCGCAGCTCTTTCACTCCCCTAGTACGAAATTTAAAAAAAAAAAAAAAAAAAAAAAAAAAGAAAGAAAGAGAATGTTTTGGTTGTGAATGTCAGTTTTCCGGAGGGTTTTCCACTCGGTCCCTGTGGTTGGCATGCTGAGGTGTCGTTTTTTTTTTTTTCAGGGGGAGCGTGGATCACAACAGCTCGCTCCTTCGGGTATTGCCTCTTAATTCTGTTTTGAGTGTTAATGTGATTAAGTTGTGTTTTAACAACCACTGATTACTCTGTGTGGATACAGCCTGAAACACGTACACAGGCTCACACGGGTGCAGGTACACATTCTTTGAGGCAGGTCCCAACCCAGCAGCAAACCTCCAAAAAACAGCAACCCCACTTCCAACCTCCCTCCCCCTCCCACGCCCAAGTGCTCATGGTCTCAGCAGTGCCTTGAGAGCATCGAGTTTTCTTCTGTCCTGTTATCAGAGATGCCTTCGCAAGGGAGAAGAGTCAATGTTTTGCACCTCTCGGCACTTCTCTGGTGTTATTATACCCCAAAGCACAGCTGTAGGCACCAACTCCAGTAACCATCATTTTGGAGCTGGTGAAGCCAACCAGTCACGCAGCTCACAGGAGAAAGCATCACAGACAATGGCAATCAAATAGACAGATCTTCCTTGGATTTTGATATGACAAGCTACTTTGTTAAAGATACAGAAAGCAAAGAAACAGCATCTAGTCCAATATTATGCCCCTACAGAAAGTGTCCAGCACCAGCAGACAAGCAGGAACGAAGCTTCTCCCTATTGCTTCGTTCATTTTATCCCCAATTTTTATTTCTTTAAGCTTCTCTAAATTTGCAACACACTGTAAATGCAAGGGAAAGAAGCACACGCGGCTGAGGCAAAGAGCGCAAACCCTTCTGACTGTAAACAGGATTTTGCTTTTTCTCCTCTTCCCCCACCCCAAGGGTAGGAAAGTTTGACCTCTTTATTCCCCCTCTGCAATGTATTAATCAGGCACCAAAATAAGGAATCTATGAAAAAATATTTGGTGCAAAATAGGTAACAGCAACATGTCCACCACAAGATGAGTAGGGCATCAAACACAACATTTCTTAAGCTAACATGCTCCAGCTGCCATCCATAGAAATAGCTAAAGGACCCCTAACATGTTTCTACATATTCGAGAGGTATATATACAATCCCCATGAAGTGCAGGATTGACAGGCCAGGCTACCACAACTAGTTCCTTCATGTTCAACACTAAATCTTCTGCAGCACGGGGTCTCTGAGCTCCGGGAATGCCAGCTCCCTTTCACTGGGCCTGTATCCTGCGTATGTGCAATATCTCCTACTGCTAGATATTGTACCACCACCTCCTCCTCCTCCTCCTCACTAACGTGCCTGCAGACTTCCCCTCTCAATCAAATGGCTCAGAAGGCAAAAATTTTGCTGCAAGGGTCTATGGCCATACGACCTGGTAAGGAAAATGGTGTTTCCAGCCAGCCCTTTCAGCTGTCCGAGCCGAGCTGTGTTTCAATGTCCACCCTGCAGATCGGGCACTTCTTGCTTGTGGCCAGCCACTGGTCCACGCACACTTGGTGGAAGAGATGCATACAAGGCAACCGCCTGCAGAGACAGAAAAAGTACCAGCCTGTTAGGATGGAGGAGGCCCAAGGGACCGAGAAGAAAAGAAAACCACGTGGGAAAGCACTGGAGTGGTGACACCAGTGTTGCCGAGGTCCTGCAGTCTCTCCCAGCCACACCAGCTCACACAGGGAAGTTAGATGGAGATACTGTCCTTCTTGGCCTGTTAGAAACCCTCACACCACCCTGAACTGAGTTGCTCCAGCCATTAATTACCCTGCCTGCTACTTTTTATTCTTTCAGGAATAAGGTTATACTCCAAAGCCTCTTGGTTCTTCATCACTGTGACTCACTGGCAGTTAGGTGGGTCCCCACTGCTCCTGCATGGTGTCTGGTGTGCCCCCAGGGAATGTGGTTGCTTTTTACCTACATCACCTTTGCCATCATCTGCCCTTGTAATACAGAGAGCACAAGAACCCACAGCAAGAGGATCAGAGCTTTTCTTGAGGGTTTAAGGCAATTAAGGGGTGAGAAGCAGGACCAGGTACTTCTCGCCTGCAGTTCCTTCAGCCACGGTAGTTCAGTCCTTTGCATTTCTTGTCCCCACTCTCTGTCACAATCAGAGATCTGACCTAGACAACAGCCTGGAATGTCTGTTATGGATGACTGGGGTTCTGCTGTTGGCTCAGGAAGGTTCCCTGTGACCACGTGGGCAAAGTAATCTTATTCTACAATAAACCAGGTCCATTCTGGACACAAGCCCGAATCTCCTGGACTTCATACTCATACTGCCTTTTATCATACTTTGGTCATCTGTCAAGCTCAGATGTTGATGACTGTAAGCTCCAGATGGCTGCCTGAGACCTGGGACACATCCCTCTTTGGCAGTTTGCCACCTGGCCTATTGGCATAGCCTTGAAGCAGGTGATCCAAATCCAGGAGACACTACAAAAACTTGTGCCTCCTGCTGTTGCAGACCTCCTCCTACTTACAGCCCACACCAATGTCCATCTAAGTAGTTTTTGGTTTCCCAGACCCTGCAACAAACCAAGTGAATTTCTCAGGACAAGAACAGGGGCAATCCCACGAGTGCACAGTGGCATCAATCCAAATAAGCACAACTCAGATGGCATGGAGAGGCAGAAGAGCAGATGGGAGGATCATACCTGACGTCTTCTCCATCTTCTAGCATGGACAGACAGATTGTGCATTTCTCATCAGTGTCTGACTCCTCTCCATCATCTTGCTCAGCTTTGCCTTCTTGTGGTCTTCTCTGCAGCAAGGTTAAAGACATCGTTTGGTTAGGCCTTGACTTTCTAATGGTCTCCCAAGCCTGGACAGTTGTAGGAAGGTAAATAATAAGAGCTTTTTCTATCAGCCAGATCCTCCAGGATGAGGAAGCCAGCCCATCCAAAACATCCAGTGAGATGAGGGTGCCACCACCATGCTGCTGGCTGGCACACCTCCTCCTGGGGCCAGTGGCAGTGAGGCTGATGGTGGTGCCCCAAGGAGCAGCCTCTCCTCTGCTGCCCTAATACTGTCTCCTGCCACTTCCTTGCAGTGGGGATGGCTCCATGGTCTCCTTTGCTGGAAGCTTTTCCTGGAGACCCCAAAATGTGTGGGGCCACCACTGCCAGGAAGGGCAATCACTGTGCCCCATGTCAGCCTGGTCACCAGCCCAGCCCCATGCTGCACCACAGGGCAGTGCTTAGCCTGTCAGCTCTCCCCTTTTCTCTATTCTCCTATTAATACCATTTTTCTGGATCCACTGGAGATGCAGTCAGAGGTAAGTGCAGGAGGAGCTATCTCACTTTCCCCCTGGGCAACGCAACATCCCTACACGTTACCGCCCAGCTGGGGACGACCAGCACACGGAATTACTACCCAAACAAGCATTTTTTCCCCGTTCTCTGCTCAGAACAACCCAAAGATGTGCCACCCATCTCCTTACAGGGAACTCATCAGCTCCAACAGAGGAGACACCCCTTGCGAAGGGAGGGGAGGACAAGGTCCCCCACGCTCAGGTCGGGGCGCACGGGCAGGGCCGCTTGCATGCAGAACAGGGTGGGTTTGCATGCACCAAGCCCCCTTAGAGGTGTGCACTTTCTTACCAGGTGCGGACAGGGGGGAAATTGCACCCGCTGGGTGGGAGAAGGTTGAGACCCCTTTGAAAATTTGGCCCGCAGCTTCCTAGCCTAGAAGTGAGAAACAGCCAGCTGAGCTACGCCACCGCTTCGGCCCGGGAGCCCCCGCAAGACACCAAAGCACCACCTCTGGATTTTGCGTTCCTCCCCTGCTTTGGGGAATGTTTTGAGTGATGGTTCCGGCTCGCCAACCCTGAGGATTGTGACCCACCAAAGTCCTTCCTCCTGTCTGCTCCGTGCCCACAGCCCTGGGAGCTGGGAGGGGCTGGCAGCCGTGCCGTGGTTTCGGGGCACTCACCTTCTTGTACTTGTGGGGGAAGGTGAATCTCTCGATGGTGTTCTGGACGGCGCCCCGGTTCACACTGCCCAGCCTGTCCTCCAGCTGCAGCAGCTCCTGTGGCACAGGAACATCAGGAAATGCCATCCTCATTGCTCCCGAGGTACGAGGTCCCACCACACAATCCTACCCGCTGGTGACCAAGGCTCCCTCCTGTCCTTTCCTCAATGGAAAGTCCATCAAACCCAAATCAGTCACGATTTCATGATGGATCTGAGCCCTGGCACTTTGTGTTAATAACTAAGGGCTTAAGGCACAGAGCTGGATATCCAGTGTTTCACAAATTAGGGTGCAATTTGAGATCCATCTGACAAGCTAGGGAAACAAAACCCTATAGAACTGGAGCACTTTGTTTACAGACATGAAAGGAGCCAGAGTCAACTCAAGCCAGACCCAGGCGCTCTGGAGTAAACCATCTTTTACCAAACCCACTCAATCCCTTTGCCTCCCAGCTATTACTAAAATTGCTGAATGACTCAATGCAATTTCCATGCCACAAAACAGCCTTACAAGTTTATACCAGAGCTTGCATAGATTCCCAGCTCTTCAGAAATTAATAATTCCAAGTCCCCAAGATATACGTACTTCATAGCTCTCCCGCACAGCAGATGTGTGCCTGCTTGGGTTCAGTCCCTGAAGAGCAAGCAACTGAAGTTGAGGGTAAGGATAATTTCTGATTTCATGAACAACCTGCAAGAAGTGAGGGAGAGAGATAAAGCTACCTGTACTTACCCACAGAAAACCTCGTGTACCCTGATGTAAATCTAGTGCTTTAAAAATACAAATTGAAAGAGCAGATTGACACCTTCACTGACAGAAGCCTTTTAATAACCAAAAAATGAGGTTTTATTAAATAGATCTCCTATGAATTACCTAAGAACACACATTTCTTCTGGATAAACTATCTGTTATAATAGTTCCTGTAGCATCCATAATGTTGCAGTTCCAAACTCCCAACATGGATTAGCTTTAAAAGAAACCTTATTTTATTTAAATGGATGGATTTCTCTTCATCCAAGCTTTGATTTTTTTCTTTTAAGACTTACTGTAGTACACAGGTGAGAGGGTCTGACTACAGTGCATCAGGAAAAACACCCTCGTGGGATTCCTGAGGATGCTTTAAGGACTAGCAGTGCTTGGCATGGCTCAGCTCCAAATACAGCACCCTGCTAGGAGAGTGGGTAGCAAATTACCCCAGTCAGCCCATCTTCTCATCAAACCCACCCCTGCCTGTGCAGGTGGCCATGCAAAACCTTTACAGGTGGCATCAGAGCTGGTGTAGAGAGCAACAACAGGATGAGGAATGGTCCTCAAGGCTGAGCCCAGGGAAAGGAGTCACCCACTGCTCATTCTTCTACATAAAAAAAAGTCCTGGGAGCCCACAATTTGTGCCAGTATTAATAATATTATTAGTAATAACTGATGAGTCTCTCACATCCTGCCCAGGTTTTGCAGACCAGCTTGTGAACCCTGGTGCTGCACACGATGGACCGAATCCTTCCAGAACATCTGAGCTTTTCTTTTCTTTCTCTAATCCAGCGCAGTGATGCAACATTATCCTTTCAGACACTCCCTCCCACGGCCGGAGATAAGTGGGATTCGCAGAAGACAGGTGATAGAAAGATAGCAGCCTTTATTTTGACTGCCTTCTGGCAGACAATGCATAAAACATTTCTCAGTGAGAGCGGTTCACTTACCATCTGCGTTGAGGATGTGCTTCTGGGGAAATGGTGCATCCGAGGTGTGGCTAAGTAATGCTGATATGGCTGAGGGACGGGACGGACCTGGAACTGGGCGTGAGTCAGTCCCGCATCGACGCTGAGGTCCCTGTGGGCATGAGGATGGAAACATGGCTTTGGATACCATGGATTTGTTCATGGACTACAGACCATGCTCACAGAGCAACCTCCCCAGTGGGCTCTGGGCTGCTGTGGGGTTCCTCAGCCTGGGGAGATGCTCCTGGAAGGGAGTTTTCTCTAATTTGAGCAATCACCCACCAGGCCAGCACGAAGGAGTGAGGGGTTGGTTTTATGCCAGTCAGCGTTTGTGTTGGTTGGGGTCAGGGGCTGAGCAGGTGCAGCCCTGCTAATTTCAGAGAAAGAGAATTTTGATGGCTCAAAATGGTGCCCAGGCTCAGTAACTCAACCTGGTCAGACCAGGTCCTGTCTGTGCTGCCACTAGTACGATATGCTTTGAATATTTTGCAGGAATATAGGCAATTAGTCAAGGAAGCTAGTTAGGAGCTAGCTAGGTGCTGCCTGGGAGCTTTTTGATGTGCCTGTGCTCTCCTTGGAAGTCTCCCAGTCCAGACTGTGGTAGGACTTGGGGAGTCAAAAGAGACTTGCACCTCAACTGAACCCAGACTCAGGGTGGTGAAGGTGTGAGGTGTGAGGGTGGTGAGGCCCTGGCAGAGGTTGCCCAGAGAAGCTGTGGCTGCCCCATCCCTGGAAGTGTTCAAAGTTAAAATAGGGCTTGGAGCAACCTGGTCTAGTAAAAGGCATCCCTGCCCAGGACCTAGGGGTGGAACTAGGTGATCTTTGAAGTCCCTTCCAACTTAAACCATTCTGTGATTCTACAATTCTGTGAACTCCAGAACTGCAATTTGTGCATAAAACATAAAGGTTTTAAGAAATGTCTGGATGGGACTGCTGTAGGGAAGTGTGTCACACAACTAGCAGGCCAACAGCAATGGAGTAGGACACCCCTGATGGCCCCACTAGCCCGCACACAGCCTGGCCCAGGCGAGCAGAGGTGGAACTCAGCTTGGTGAATCTGGACACTTTTATCCAGAAGAATAACCCAGCTCAATCCCCGGACCCGGCATGACCAAGATCCCATCCAGCTTCACAGCTCTGCCCAATCCATCACAGAGGCATAAACTGCAGCCCCATTGCCACACCGTGTGGAGGGGATAGGAGGAGACCTAATGCAGCATCTCCATCTCTAATCCAGTTAGCTGATCCCTGTTCTCTCCAGCCAAAGAGTCTCTCAGCAAACGAGTGCTTTGAACATCATTCACTTTATCATAATTACAAAATCCAGAGCTCTAATAACCATTGTCTTCACATTTGCCAAAGCAAAGCTAATTAGAGCACAGGGGTGGCTTCCCGTCTCAGCCTCGAACTTCTCCTCCCCTGCGTGGAGGGACGGCGGCAGCGCGTACCACAGCTTGTTAGGAGCAACCCAGATGTGTCCTCCAGCAGCTGTGAAACTGCTTCCACCCAGCAGAAGGCAGAGGACGTGAAGGGACAGTGAATGTAGAAATCCTTCATCCAGAACAGCCTGTGCACCAGGCAGGAGCACCAGGGCTCTCGAATCCCCTAGTAAGGCACCCTGCACCAAGTTGGACTGATGGCCCTTGTGGGTCCCTTCCAGCTCAGAACATTCTGTGGTTCTGTGATTCTAATTTGAGGCCAGGAGAGGGACTATCTTTACTGGCCCTGTGCTAGAGAGACAAAACCTGGCAGGGGATAAAACACAGCAGGCAACTGGCAGAACACAACCAGGATGAGAATTCACAGCACTGGGCAGTTTCCAGCTCCCGTGTCACAATTTTGGATATTTATCCAATTGTTTAAGACTGTTCCCAGGTGGATGGAAAGCTCAACTGGAAATCAGGAGGCTTTGGTTCCATTCCCAGCCCTGTCACTTTCCTGATGCATGACCTTGACCACTTCCTCTTTGCCATCCTGTATTCCCTGTCTGCAGAAGAGATGTGGTATTCCATGGAGTGCTTTGAGATCAAGCACTGAAGAGATCTCTCAAAGGTGAATGGCCATTATTAGCTTGTACAAGTAGTTGCAACAATAGTACTGCTGAACTGTTTGTGAACCTAGAGACTTAAAATCAGATGTTGAGGTTCCTGAAGTGATGGTGTGGGTCTACAGATGGGTCCAAAGCAGACCACTGCATGGTACTGTGTTTTCCCAGGGTTTGAGGGTGACTAAGCAGAGTGCACCAGCTGAAGAAAATCAGAAATAACTATTGCTTCCTAGCCTGTGCTACAGGGATGACTGTACAGCATCTTGATGCTCAGATGAGAGGTTCAAGATGTGATGCTTATGGTACATGGGCTGCCAACAACCAAAAGTGGCAGATAAGGCTCCAGATAACAGCCTGGATGGTCATCACTATGTGCGTGTGCAGGAGATGATTTATGGAACCAAATGGGAGTTTATTTATTCTTCACCAGAAGATTTTAATTGAGGTTGGGCTCTCTGGGATGACTGATCCCTTTCAGATCCTCCTTCCATCCCCGCTTCCCGTGGCAGTGCCCACCACCTACTGCTTCTGAGAAAATGCTGCTGCTGCCCATCCAGGGGTAACACACTAGAGGGAAGTTTTTATATATCTGTAACTGGGCAAAAACTGTACGTGTGCCCAGAGGGAAAATGAGTCACCCAAACATATACACACAGTGTATGATTTCTGTCGTCCCCACTCCTTAGGTTTTATAAGGTTATGGAGCAACACAGCGGGGAAAAGGAGGGAGGAGGAGGGAACATAAAGTGATGCTTTATCAGATCCTTCTAATTATTATAATTAAACGCTCTGCGCTGAAATAGAAGCAGAAAGAATGTCTCTATCCAGATGGTACATGAGCTGCTTTGCAAACCGATCAGAACCATGTCATCCTGGCCACATTCAGCCCACGGGGATGCCAGTAATGGGAACACCTAAGAAGAAAATGGCAGAAGGACTTGGCCATATTTTTGGCTGTCTATTATTGCACTGAAGGGGAAAAAACCCCCACCCGGTGTTAAAGTAGGACTATTCATTTGTGGAGTGAAGCATTCAAATGTTAGGAAATGCCATCATTAAGATTTCCTATCCCATTTTATTTTGGTCCCCTTGTAGGTATACTTTGCGATTGTCTCTAATTACAAGCTCACATGTTATTTTTTCCATTCAGTGCACAGAATGGACTTTGCTTAGCTTACAGAAGTATGTTTTTATTTCCTTATTCTATCAAGTAGGGCACCATACCTTATTAAATGTTCAAGAGCTCAAAACCTGCTCTGAAAATGAAGTGATCAATTCCCTGCAAAGCTTTTCCAGGGTATTAAACACTACAGTGGGAGAATGATTAACAAATCTTGATTCATGCTACCCTGCATGGCAGAGCAGCATGGTGGTCACTAATTGAGACCACAGAAGAAGTTATGGCCACTGTTTTTTGGGTGCCTGAAGGACAGCAGAAGGTCTAGTTCAGGCAGAAACAGTGGTCTAAAGGAAAAAGATCCTGTCTGTGTCCTGCAGCAGGAAGAGCCACTGGGGAAGATTAATGCTTGGCTGCACTCTACATCTGTAGGTGAAGAGTTATGGGCAATAACAGTGGAGCATGTTCAGAGAAGGGAATGGAGCTGGGGAAGGGTCTGGAGCAGCAGGAACAGCTGAGGGAGCTGAGGGGGCTCAGCCTGGAGAAAAGGAGGGTTGGGGGGATCTTCTCACTCTCTTGCAACTCCCTGACAGGAGGGTGGAGCCAGGTGGGTGTCAGGCTGTGCTCCCAGGGAACAAGGGACAGAACAAGAAGAAATGTTCTCAAGTTGTGCCAGGTAGTGTTTGGATTGGATATCAGGAGCAATTCCTTCACCCAAAGAGCCATCAAGTTCTGCCACAAGCTGCCCAGGGTAGTGACGGAGTTCCCATCCCTGTAGGGATTTAGAAGCCATGTAGATGTGGCACTTGGGGACATGGGTTACTGCTCAGCTTGGCAGTGCTGGGGAATTGTTGGATTCGATGATCTTAGAGGGTTTTTCCATCCCAAATGATTCTATAATTCTATATATATGCCTGGAGGCTTTAACACACACTTATGGCCCTCTCAGAGGCTAGTTCTCCCACTGCACATTCCCCACACTGTAACTGTTGAGCTGCCTCATTGGCTTCCATGAAAGCATTGATCCCTGATGCACTCCCCAACCCTTGCAGCCTTCCTGGGACTTTTTAAAGACATCACTCAATGCACTAGTGAAATGTGGATCACTTACCAGTCCGTGCCTTCTGCTAAATACCTGGGCTGGGGCCCCATGGGTTGTGGAGTCTGCAGTTGGTGGCTGAAGTCGAAGCTGGGGTGTAGGCGGTGAGGCTGGACAGACATGCGCTCTTGAGCCCGCCTGCAACAGAGAGAGCAGCGACACAGTCAGGCACGGGTGGCACTGGGATCTACAGCTCCTGCTCCAGCCTCCTGTCAATAATCCATGGTAAAACAGCAATGTGAATACGTGTCCAAGAGAAAACAGCCCAGGCAGGTGTCAGGGATGGCGGGAAGAGGAACCCAGGGCTACGTCATTCCCTCATCGTCGCCACGGACATTGACTCTCATGCCCTTTGACAACTACATGTGCTCAATTTACAGGGGATGCTATTTGGTGGCAAAAGGAGAGAAAAAGAGGAAATCAAACAACACCTTCCTGAGGAGCTTTGTGCTGTTTGCACTATTTTTTTTTTCTCCACAGTCAGCCCCATAAACAACACACAAGATAAAATGTGTCCCTGCTTCAGCCGTGATCCATCATCATAAAGAAGCTGCAGGTTGTCTCGTCTCCCCATGCAGTCCATAAACTCCTGGGGAACCTCATTCATAACTGGATTACTCAGGAGTGACTGAAAGCAGAATTTACTCTTGCTGGCCTTTGCCAACATTCCTCTGGCTGATGGACAGGCCAGGCTGGGATCCAGCTCCTTCTCCCTCAGCTCTGCTGCCATTGCAGGCAGGGAAAAGAAAGTGGTAGAAAATACAACAGTTTTCCTAGGGATTTGAGTCTTGTGGTTATTGTCTAGTTGAACCACTCAGGGAAAGAGGATGTGCTGCTTGATCAGTGTCCACATTTGGCAATAGACAAGGTGTATGCACAAGCAGGATTTGCATTACAGACAGACTCATCACCTTCACTCCCTGCTGAGTCCCCACTTACCAGAGGAGCCACAAAGCAAATCTTCAGAAAAACACCAGAGCAAATGGAACAGGGAACTGCTAGGTAAATAATTTTTAATGCTGTCACAGCTCAGAGACCTCACTTCAAAGGCATGACCCACATTCCCATTATTGGGACCTCCTGCCCCACACCTGTAAGGGTTCTGAAACCCTCCTCCCCTGCTGCTGTGCTTTCAGAGACAAGCTCTGAGCCTGGCCAAGAGGTTCTTGCCTTTTTTCACAGCCCACTTACAAATATAAAACTGACAGCGTTTACCAAAGCAGAATCTGCATGGAATTGTGTTCTGTGCTTTTATTTGAATTCAGCTTATGACTAAGAGATAAACACGTGTATCGTCAGTACCTCAGCCTTGAACATGCTCACCACCCAATTATTATCTAATCATTAAAACCACCTAAAATCCAGCTTATGCAAAACAAAACAAAGATGAGAAGAACACACAATTTTAAAACAGAAAGGGTATGGAAAGAAAGGGTTTTCATCTGTAGCATTCTTTCCAAATGAAGCATTATTGCAAGGATTCATCCTCTGATTCTTGATCCATGGATGCAACCCACAAATAGCTTCCATATGTTTACAAAACAAGGACTACTCTCTCAAAAAACACAATCAAGGCAAGGCCAGGCATCCATTTCCACCTCTGCTGAGTTACAGTAGGTCTCTCTGCATTTGTCAACCCAGTCTGAATTTAAGATGCTTTCAGTGACAGAATGTGCTGCAGGTCAGTGGCACCATTCCCTCATAGAGATGGAAAGCCTACCTAGACCTAGGAGGGCGAGATCTTCATGTGTAAAAATGAGACAGGTAGATACAATCTCTTGTGCTGCTTTGAAACAGCAGCTGCAAGGGTGTAGCTCACCCTCACAGTCCGTCCCTCTCTCTGCCACACAGGACAGGTTCACCACAACGCCATCATGATTCTCCTAAGAGTGACAATAACAGGTGACCTTGGGACACACTAGATGAGCACTGTATGGATCCCCATGGGAAAGGTACACAGTAGATGAGCACATTAAAGAGCCCCCGAGGCAAAGGTGTCCGTTCAGGTGCAGCTTGCCCTGCAGCCTCCCTTCTGGTGGATGAATTTTCAGGGTGCACAGACGAACTCATGAAGAAAACGCAACGCCACCAGCACTGCTGGGCTTCTGCAGGTGAAAAGAGGTTGATGTAGCTCCTCAACATCCCTCAGGAAGAGCAGGACCCCCTTACCTGGGATGGGGCATGAGCCGGCGGTGCTGTGCCTCGAGGAGCTGCTGCTGGAGGAGGTATTGCTGGTGTAGCGCCTGAGGTAGGAAGGAGGGTCCAGCGACGTCCTGGAAGGGCAGGGGTGGCACTGGGGCCAGGGGCTGGTGCAGGGGGCCACTGTGCTGGTGTGCAGGGGCCATGTGAGGGGTCAGCCCCGGCTGGGGCTGCACTGCGTGAGGCAGGGTGAAGTCGGCGGAGAGCTGAGGCTGGGGACCCAGGTGGAAATGCCGGCAGGAGGTAGCATGGGGATGCTGAGACCTTTGAAAGGGAGCACCTAGAAGAGAAGAGAACACAACCCGGTCTAGTGGAAGGTGTCCCTACCCACGGCAGGGGGGTTGGATCAGATGACCTTTAAAGGTCCTTTCCCACCCAAACCAGTCTACGTTTCTGTGACACAGCCTCATCATTTTAGAAAAGGGAAAAACCATTTTCTAAAATATGGAATTTTCAAAGCTTTCCCTGAACTGCAGGCTTTCCATGCAAGTCAAGGTATTTCTTTGCCTCTCTAAAAGTGTCTCATAGGCAAGGAAATAATCTCTGCTCCAAGAAGCTCTCTCTCCCTGACTGCAGGACACGAGTGAGACACCTCCCACCTCTGAGAGGGGGGGATGAAGGCTATGTTTGTTTACTGAGACCCTTCAATAGCCCGTCCTCGTGAGCTGCTTGCAGGGAGAGAGCAGCTGCTGGAAACATAACACAGACAGCTATGAGACCAGCCATGAAGCTGATGGGAGTGAGGAAGAAATGAGGTGTGAAAGATATCTGTAGTGGAGGCGTTTTGTGAAACATCTGGCACTGGCTTGCACCTTGCTCAAGATCCTCGCTTGGACGAGCCCTTGTTCCAATCCAGCATGTTAATTCCTACATTCCTGGAGCATCTACAGGCACCCTGCAAAACTTTTCACTCTTAAGCTAGGGAAAGAGTAAATGCAGAGGTGAAGGATGAGGCTCAAGTAAGGCTATTAGAAATGCTTTTTTGCTGAGGATCATTCACAGGATAAGACTCCTACCCTTTGCATGGCATTTTGAACACCCCATCTTCCTAGAAAACTCCCCTTCTTTTTTAAACCTTCAGGAATGGCCCAAAATATCCAGGAACAACAGCACCAAGAGACACTGAGTGTCATCCCAAGACACAGGCATGCACGTCATGCCTTCTTCACCCAGACCCCTTCTACTCCCGCCTCCCTGGCAGGCAGGGCCAGTCCATCACAACAGCCTAGGGAGCCCCGAGTGCTTTCTGCTCACTCCCATATGGAAACACGAGAGACACACAGCAAGCCAGATGCCAGCAAGAGAAACAACGGGAGAGGACTTAACAGAAACGGATGGTTTGCAAAACTGTGCATAATTACACACAGCATCTCTTAAATACAAACTAATCCTCCAGAGTGCCCCTCTGAGAGAGGCAGCGGGGAACAAATTCCTGTGCCACCCACAGTGGAACTTCTTAAGGTGATATTTCCCCCGCTGTCAGATAACAGCATGATTTGACCACGCTACTAATTAAAACCAGAGGTGGCGGGATCAGACCCACCGTTCCTCAATGATGGAGCTGCAAACCCAGACCCAAGAGCCGTCTGTATATTCCATTCTGCTGCAGGTTATATTTGTTGCTGATGGCATGTCCCAAATTCACCACAAACAGGTAAAGGCTGAGTAACAGAATGGGGATCCTGTGCTGCCCTGGCCAATTGCTAGAGGGAATCATGGGGAGACGCCTCCTGATTGCTGTTTGCTTGGTACTTGCCAAGCAACTCGTGGTGAATTGCTCAACCTCTAATGGCCACATGTCCTCCCAGTGGCAAACTGCTGCAGCAGGTCACAGGTGAGCCATTTGACACCTCCAGGCCTTCACAGGGCCTGAAGACAAGGTGCAAGAGCAGGTAAAACTGTTAATCCCTCCACACACCCCAACACACCAACCTGTGTCACCAGGCAGCAGTTCACTTGTATTTCAGACAAAAATGTCTTAGGGTGACATGAGGCAGTGAAGCTTAGTGATACTCCCCCACATTCCCTGGGACTCATTTTGTAGCATTTTGTGAGTAAAGCAGAAAAAGCCTGTCTCTTGTCTTCTGCCACTCTGTAAACTGTTGATGCCTAATGCAACCTTAGCCAAGGATTTTCCAGCCTTCTACTGGATCTTGGGAGCCCTTAGTCTGATTTAGTTAAAGGTCTGCAGGATCTTTGATGCCAGAGCCGTGGTGACCCACAGAGCACAGGGTGGGCAGATTATCTGGTCATGCTTTTGACCTGAATTTTTCCTCCCATACCAAGACAGTCCTTGGGAGGAACTCAGTCGTACGCTTCCCGAAGGTCCAGAACATGCAAACTTTATCTCTGGTATGTGTGTAGGAAGATATGCACAGCCAACATGACTGAGAGCAAAAGCCTGATCCATTTTGTTTTTGTACAGAGTGTTAATTTGCCTCGGTTTTAGGCACTAATTAATTAAATCAAGCATTTTTCAGTCTTTTTTGCTTGTACCTACTGGTTCAGTGATGCATTCCTCTCCACAGGAAAAACACTATGAAGATGTGACCGGGACCATATGATTAAATAAAACCCATCAATTTGTCTTAGCATAATACAATACCCTGTGTAGTAATTGTGCATTCCCTACAACTAATCCAATTGCTGATGAGGATTTTGACAGCAAAGCAAAGACTTTGGGGAATACTTCAGCAATTCTATGCTTATTAGCAGCCATCAAATCATACAGCTGGCATAACCAAACCAGCTTGCACAACGGAGAACCAGTCCTCAACAAGCATAGTGCTGGTGGACCCCAGAAAGCCCTGGCAAAAAAAGTAACAGTGCAAAACTGAACATTATATTTCAAAGTCATTTATTTTTGAGTTTACCTTCTTCTAATCCTTGCATCTAGCTGCAAAGGGCCTTGGTGGAGGCTGCTTTCCACAGCTTCTCCCATCACGCCCTAAAGCCAAGGTCAGCATCAGGGATCAGTGAATGGGGAATGGCAACTTTGGTAATTCCTGCCACTGTTGGAATATGAGTGCACATCAGTGGCTGCCCCAGCTGGCCTAATTCACCTCTGACACTGATGGATGCTGAGGACCTGCCGTTGAGCTGGGTCTGCTGTATTCCCCATATCTTCCAGCTCTGCAATGCCACGGCCTCACAGAATCATCTAGAATTACGGTATAGAATAGTGGAATCATTTAGGTTTGAAAAGCCCTCTAAGATCCTCGAGTCCAACTATTAACTCAGCACTGCCAACCCCACCATTAACCCATGTCCCCAGCCCGCACCGTGAAGACAATCTCCTGCGAGCCCGCGGGGAAGGTTGTTTAACCACCATTTACGAAGCACCCAAAACACTTAGCTGGGAGCTGGCAATCACAGGCTGCAGCCTCAAACTGAGGAGGTACAAATTAGTTTTTAGAAAGCCAACAGATGATGCAGGCACGTGGATGGCTGAACCTGTTCTGCTGCTCGCCGCCGCGCTGCCGTTCCCACCCTTCACTCACAGAGGCTTCTGACACGGTGGAAACCAGCAGGGAAGCCCAACACATCCTCCTCACCGCCATGCTCTCACTTATACGGCTGTTTCCTTCTTTTCCCCCTCCCCCTCGGTTCTACAGTTATGTTTATTGTTTCCATACATTATCTGAAGCAGCACGGATGTATTTCCATTAACAGAAGTGCTCTCGTTTCCTTCGCGCCCCCGGGCCGACGCTGCAAACGATAAGTTCATATATTTTTGCAGGTTGGTAAGTGACACCGAGTCACAGAAGAGTACTGGTCTGATCCTGGGTTTTTCTGCCCCTGGGGATTCACCTTTAGCATCAGGCAAGGCTTGACTATACCTAGGCACATGCAAATTTATCCATCCAGCAGTATTTCACCCAGAACGGCTCAAGGGATCCGTGTGCTCATTCAGCGCTGACCCATCTCAGAGATGCAAAGCCCCTGGGTAATCCCTGCAGTGAGACAGGGCATGCTACAGGCTTTATGAAAAGAAAAACCCAGAAAGCAGAACTATTTATTTCCACCTCCTTTCCTTGGGCAATGGTATTCTTGATGCAGTCAGGCTACTGGTAAGGGACATGGGATCAGGCCTGGAGCTGGCACTGGGATAGGTGTCTCAAGCAGACAGCTGCAGCCCAGGGAGCCCGCCTGCCTTAGAGAGGAAAACAAAATCTGTCTCATGTTGTTAAGCTGCCTACAATGCATGTGAATTTTTCCCCTGGGTAAAGGCAACCTGGCCGGCTTGTCAAGGCAGCCCACGGTCTGCACGAGAGGGCTGGGGATGGTGGGGGGGCTGGGGCTGTGTTACATCTAGATCCCATCACTGCAGGGAGGGAGATGGCAGCCCCTGGAGAGCCCTGGCTTCACTCAGTGACAGATTTTACAGCTGAAGGAGATCTGCCTGTCCTAATCGGCCAGGCTGGGGGATGGAGTCGCGCCGACTCGGCCATTTCGTCCTGATTAGACCCCCCAGAGCCCCTCCTCCTGTCCTGGGGAGGCAGATAAACCCCAAGAACAGGAGCCAGCAAGGTGCCTCTCTGAGCACCAGGAGAGTCTGCCAGGCTTTCAATAGCCCAGGAGCCTGTAGATTGCTTCCCTGGATGTGCATTAAAATTCCCCTCGGAGCCAGCAGCGCAGTGGGAAATTCACATTGGTCCTCACAGTACACAGTGAGCAAAGGCCAAAATCGTGGGAGCAGCTCCAACTTCACGTGGCACGTGGAAAAGGACACCATGAGGGGCTCACACTGCGCCTACAAACAAGGTCCTAATTGCCTGATGCCATCAGCCACATGTTAGCCCTTTCCAAATTATTTGTGCATATACCCTTGTGGAATGACTTAAATTCACTTACAAATAGGAAATTAAGGGTGACAATCACAGAACGGCTCAGGTTGGAAGGGACCTTAAAGGTCATCCGGTTCCAACCCTCCTGCCATGGAAAATAAAAAATTTTAAAAAATAAATCCCCAGACCAAATCCACAGTATATCCAGCTGCATAAGAATGTAGTGGTCTAGGAGAGAGAGATATCGTGCCATCTCACTCCTGTTACAGGATAACTAACTGCAGGGCAGGGAGATTGGGGTGGGGAGAATGGAAGAGGAGGAGGAAAGAATTCAAATTTATCAGACAGGAAGGAATCTGTCTCACTTTCAGCACCTTTGCCAACAGCTTTCTCATTTCATTTAGCAAAACACTGAATCACAGAATAATCAAGGTTGGAAGAGACCTTCAAGATCATTGACTCCAACCCTTCCCCCAGCACCACCATAATCATCCCAAAACCTCATCCCCTAGTGCTCCATCCAGACATCTCTTCCAACACTTCCAGAGACAGTGACTCGACCACCCCACTGAGCAACTTATTCCAATGCCTGATCACTGTAGCAATGGAAAAAGAGCTTCTAATATCAAATCTGAACCTCCCTTAGTGCAACTTAAGGCCATTTCCTCTCATCCTGTCACTTGTTACCTCGGACAAGTGACCAAACCCCACCTGGCTGCACCCTCTTTTCAGGTAGTTTTAAAGAATGAGAAAGTTTCCCCCGAGCGTCTTTTCCTCCAGCCTAAAGAATCCCAGCTCCCTCAGCTGCTCCTCATAAGACTTCTTTTCTAGACCTTTCACCACCCTCCCTGCCATTCTGGGGCAGGATAGCAAGAGCCATGCAAAAATTGATGGGCTGCCAGCTCAAATCCAGCCCAGGGTGCAGCGTGCCATCCCACATGTCTCGTGCCATGGAACAGGGAGCAGATTGTGGCTGGAGGAGGAGCAGCCCCAGCACACGTTAGCAATGGATGAAGAGTATTTTCTTTCGCCTTATTTGTTTGTCCAGGCTGTGCCACTCCAGGGACTGAGTCAGGATGGAGACCTCGTGGTGGGCAAGAGGTCTCACAGAAACCTTGTGGTAGTTGACGGAGCATAGCTGGGTCCTGGGACACAACAGGAGGTTCTGGAGGTTTATCATCTCCTGCTCAGTCTTGCACATTTGATGGAAAAGTGCTGCAAAGGAGCTCAGGGGAAGGAGGTTCAGAGGGGATCCCCCATCACTGATTAATGGTATGATGGTGACTGCCACCCAACAGCCCTCATTGCACTCTGACTCTGGGGACTTCTGTGCAGGCACAGCTTAGCTCATCCCAAAAAGCACACAGACACAGACCTCAAGGACTGCAGATTGCCCCTGCCTGCTCGTACAGTGTCTGTCCAATATCCTGTTACCCTGATGGAGCCTGTTGTTAATTGCTGAGTGACATGGGCTGGTGTGGCTGGAGGGTCCCTAACACAGAGCAGAGCATCTCCTCTCCTGCACACCACGGGGTCAAAACATGTGAAGTCTTAATACACACGCAAAAAAAAAGATGAGATTGGACTCCTTCCAGGGCCTAGACTCAGCATTCCAAAAAAAAAAAAGCCCAGTACATGGTGTGAATCTTGGAGCTGTCCTGCACAGGGCTCGAAGTTGCACTCAGTGATCCTTATGAATCCCTTCCAACTCAGGATATTCTGTGATTCTTGGATTTACAACTGGAAACAACCAGTGTTTATCAGCATATTTCCACAGTATTATAGAACGTTGAGGGTTGGAAGGGACCTGAAATATCATCAAGTCCCAACCTCCCCCTCTCTATTTATGTCAGGACTGAAGTGATGATGAGTGCTGGGGATGGGCACCAGCAAGATCAAGTGATGGGATACAGCCAGGCAGCCTGGACCCATCACAGGAGGGAGACAGCTGTTTATACAGCACTGGATGAGGGTTTTTTCCCACAACTCTTTCCCACTAGCTTCAGGGGAAAAAAAAAAAGTTTTGTTGAAGATGATGCTTCACAGGAACATGTTGAATTCAGCAATATTTTCCAAGGAAGAAGGAGAAACACTTCAGCAGCGTTGCTACACTTAAATCTGCCTTTTTGCTTTTATGCTTCTCACTGTGTTTTAATTATAGCTTTATTCTCGTGTGTTGAATTCAAGGGTGTATTTAAGCTTTTTGGATAGTCTCATTAAAAAAAAAAAAAAAAAAAAAAAAAAGTCAAATTGCACTGAGAGGAAAACGTTTTCTGAGACTTAGTGGTCCCAGTTTCACTCCTCCCTTCCCAGGCTGTCACATGCCTGCAGGGATGGGTGGCCCCAACAGCCTGGCATGATGTTTCCCACCCACCTCAGCTCTTCCTACCCAAACCATCCTGTTTCTCATGGGTTTGGGCCCCGCTCTGCATGTCTGCCAGGAAAGGGCCCTGGAGGAAAAGTGTCTTTGGAGACGTTGCAAAACCCCTTTGAGAGTTTTTTACAATGTTTCTGGTTTCTGTTTGGTCTGAAAGTGTCGGAGAGGATGGAGAACAAACAGCCCACAGGCATCTCTCAACCTCGATTCCCATACTAAAATCAGGGGTCACTCTGCAGGCCTCAAGGGCATTTTAGGGCTTTTTGGCCATTTGCAGGGCTTATGTCTGAGCAAAACTCCAGCACTTGCAGGGGCAGAGCGGGTTTGGCTGATACCTGAACTTCAGGGAAATTCTTGGGGCTTTCTTTGCCCACCAACCACACAACACGACATGCTCACCCACCCCTTCTCCCCCAGCATCATCCCAGCCAGCTCCTGGGTGTAACCCAAGCCTGTTCTACGTGCTGTAGAGTGGGAAACACAAACGAAGTTGGGAGTTTTCCCAGTTTGTTGGAAGGTATCTGCGTTCAAAGTTTCTTCTCTGGGGTTTGTACTGTTACCTCCATCGAAAAAAAAGTTGAAAAGGGAGTTGGAGAGGGTCAGAGGCAGTAGAGCTCATATTTTTGTGGTTATATATCACTAGCAGGGTGTTATATCCATGTGAATTAGTCCCCGGCCTGGAAATGGGAAAATTAACCAGGGGAAAGAATTCATCCTCTATTTAAAACTAAGAAATGAAAAAACCCTGGCGTGACAACAGTCTATTACTTCGTTCTGCCTGCAGAGAGCAATGAGGAAGCACTTGGAGCAATCCCTACCTCTGCCCCTGGGAATGTAAAAACGTGCTGACTTGTGCAGGCAGGAGCCTTCAACTTTGACAGGCAGCTATATGCTGCAGCCAGTTGTTTGGAAAGGGAAACTCAATACTCGAGTTTCCAATGTTTCCTTGCTTTCACAGTGTCCAAATCCCTCCCCAGGCGTTTGGAAGTGCTCAACACCTGCTTTAAAACACTCTTAACTGCTCCTAATGACTGGCCAGGGAGGTTTGCAGCAGCTCCCTCCTACCAGTAGTGATATGCAGGACATCCAGAAACGGGCAAAAAGCCAAAAAACCAAAACCCTCCACCCAAACACTGCCAAACCTCGTGAGTCTGATATCCAAATGCTGTAACCCTTCCCCAGAGACGGAGTTAATGGGAAGAGACAATGCCCTCAGCTGACTGATACCTGTTTAAGCAAAAGGCTTTGTGATCCCACCTGGTCTCACACCCTGCATCTGCTCAGCGTCAGCCCATGACACACCACAGCAGCTCAGACAGGAGCAGAGCCCTTTGGTGTGCCTGTGTCCCTCATGCATTTAGGATCCAGGGATTATCTATAGCCCTGGCATAGGCTGTGGGGATGCAGTGACAGCACCCCAATCTTGTGCCAGCCTCAACATCCCCTCCCTTCCCAGCATATTTTGGGTGAGGACCAGTGGTGTTGGTCCTGGCCTCCTCCTCTCCCACATGTGATACCCTCTCCACAAGGATTTCCAGCAAAGGTTTCCCGCTTTCCCCTTATCAGCAAAGAGGGTAAAGATGCTTTGGGGGGGAAGGGGGCATTGTTTGCCTTACCTGCTTTAAACCTCCCTGCTATGGCGATATTGGAGCAGCCTTTGAAACCTATCCTAAAAACAGAGGTGGCTGTTTTGGGTGGGTTATCCTGCATCAAACCCATCCATCTCCATGGTGCATACATTAATTCCCACACACACACACACACACATACTGTGTTTTTAAATGGGACTGTAATAACCAGCTGAAGGATTTATTTATCTGCATCTTAAGCCTAGAGGTGGGAGATTCTCATCCACAGGTCCACAGAGCTCCAGAGTGAGTGGGAGTGATTTCGGGGGTGGGTTTGGGAAATGGGTGGGGCATTTCACCATTTCTGGGAACAGCACATCAGTTTGCATGGGGGATGTTTTGCAGCTCAGCCTTTCTTCTTTTCTGGCTCTCTAGACCAAAGCAGATCCAAAGCCAGAACCTTTTGGCAGAGAGTCAGGGCATGGGACATCACCTTGCAAAGGGATTGGTTGATCCCATGCTGCTGGTCACCTTCTGGATTTTATCTTAAATCCTACAATGCTGTGCCAGGTAGGGTGCTAAGGATTTACAAGGCTGCACGAGACCCTCAGGGACCCAGGAGGGCAACTTTTGCAGCATGTGCAGTACCTGCCACTCAGAGAAGCCAATATAATGTACAAGTCTCCCTTGAGTTTTTTACAGATGGTCCAAAACCTGCACCAAGAAAATGCCCCTCCTCAGCCCAGAAAGCAAGAACAGTTCAGCAGCTGGTCCTTCTTTCAAGTGACATTACACAGAAAACAGGAGCATTTTGCAATTTCTAAGGTACAAAAAAATTAAGATTATATTTTAAGAGAGAGCAGACATGCCCCTAGGAAGTGGGTCTGTGGGGTGCAGTGCAAGAAGGAGGTGAGCAAATCCCTTGTACAGCACTATAAGGTCCTATCCTGAGCCCAGGAGCTCCCCCAGCCCAAGAGCAGCCCTCAGCATGGAGGCTTGCACCTGTGGAGCTCCTGCAAGTCCCCAGTCCCCTCTGGACCTCCTAATCTAATTAACCTAAGGGACTTTGGAGGTGAGACCATTCCTGTGCACTGGTTGGAGGCACCTCTTTGCACTCTCAGCACCACGGCAGCGTCCGGGGTCACGGTCCATCCCAAGGACCAAGGCTGAGGGGAAGCTGTGTGAGGTGCAGAGGATGCTGGCAGAAAGCTGGCACAGGTCTGGGCAGATCAGCAGTTCTTTACACTGAACTGACTTGAACTCAGGTTTGGGAAAACCCCAGCTACTGCGAGTCCTGCTGCACCACGTCCCGGCAATTCCCCTTTTATACTCCATGAATAAGAAGTCTGTAGCTAAAAATCAGAGATCCTGGAAGCCTGTTCCCTATTAAATTTAATATCCCGAACTTTATAGGTATGTGTCACTCCAGGAGGGACAGAGCTGTGTTTAAAGTACAAGTAAAATGTCAGTTCCTTGATGTGGAAATAGCTCTCACTTTACATTTCTGCATGAGGTCCTGGCATGAGTTAAGGCTGCTAAGCCCTGCTGTAACAATGTTTGAAGTAAAACTCTAACCAGACAGCAAGAAATATGTATTTTATAGAGCTAAATGTGAAGTCATCCATCTAAAAAAAAAAAATCCCAAACAGGTGCAATTTGCAGGTGTCAGGCTATCCGAGGGAAAGTGATTTTTTCTAATCAGCAAACCATGAGCTCCCAGAGCCCCAGCAGCATCTGAAGGCACAAATGTTTGCTATATAAAAAGCAGGAGGTGGGGTTCCTTGGGAGCAGTAAGGCTCTTAGATTGGTGCCAAAGCCAGGAAGGAGATCTGGAGAGGAGCCCAAGGGTGCCACACGTGCACCCTGGAGGGAGGCACTGCAGGAGACCTGTGACTCCACGTCAGGGAGAGAAAAGGTGAAACCATGGTTGAGCAGAGGCTAAAACGGTGCCACACGTGAGCTGGGCAGGATGGGGTTCATCCTCACTGGGGAGGTAATGAGCCCAGCAAAACCCAGTGGCTGAAACACAGAGCACCACATACCCACAGCCAAAATCCCCTCCTCAGCACCAGGGCTGACAAAGCCCAGGCTGGTTTCTTAAAAGACGCCCCCTCACTTGCTCAGAAATTAATTTTGGGGTTTAGGGTGTAGTAGATGACAACAGCTGTCCCTTCCACCATGAAAATACACCACCAGGGTATTTTCCCCTTCCTCTGAAGCCAAAGGAGTCTGATTACAAGGGATTTGCTTTTCTACTACAGTGGGAACAGGAAATCACATTCTTGCTTATTCCATCATAGAATCACAGAATATTCTGAGCTGGAAGGGACCCAGAAGGATCATTAAATCCAACTCCTGACCTTGCACACCACAGCCCCAACAATCTCACCATGTGCCTGAGAGCGTTGTCCAAACGTTTCTTGAGCTCTGTCAGCCTTGGTGCTGTGCCCACTGCCCTGGGGAGCCTGTTCAGTGCCCAACCACCCTCTGGGGAAAGAGCCTTTTCCCAATATCCAGCCTAAACCCCCCTGAGACAACTTGAGGCCATTCTCTCGGGTGCTATCACCTATTGGTTCCCATTTATTCAATCAAGAATATCCCATAGGGCTGCAAGATAACCTGGCATCAACCAGGCAGGATGCTGCAAGTACAGCTCCATGTCACAGGCAGCATCTTATTTCCCTGCAACCAGCTTCTGAAATATCCCAACCAGCATCTGGCATCCCTGAGAGAGTTAGGACTAAGTCAATGTTTCCATCATCAACACCACCTTCAAGGGGCTCGTAACTCTCGATGTTTGTGCTCTCACAATGCCAAAACTTGGCACAGAAGCACAGGGCCCAGATGCAGTTTTATTTGGTAATAAATAGCTTAAATCTCATAAGCCATTTTTTATTTTGGCTTGAACATGTAAAATGGGAAAAGAAAAATGTGTGGGATTTTTCTTCCTACCTTCCAATAATTTTAGAGAAGCAGATTATACTGAATAATGGTAGGCTTTTTTTTTTCTTTTTTTTTTTTTACATACAGACAGTCCAAAATGCCATTTCTCAAACATTTTTCCTTTTCAACATGCACTCTTTAACAGCATCAATATCCTTCTCCTAGTGCAGTCACATCATTGCAGCCCCAGTCTTTTAGGGGTGACTCAGATTATGTGATCGATGGCACATTGGAGCCTGAAATTCTGGAAGAGTTAAAATGGCAGGTTTCCACAAAGCCCTTTAATCAATATTACTAATATTTTGAGGATGGATTACTGTTTTAACTGTGCCCCTGTGACATCCCATTTCTCCAGAGTTCAGGCAATTATTGTGGCCCAGCACTCTCTAAGGTGGGCACTGGTTTTCATAAGCCATCTTCCAGGATTTTAGCACTTGGAGATTTACTCCAAACTCAGACTGTGCTCTACAGGAGACAGCCTCTTCCCACTGTTCAAAAGCCAAGGAAATGTCCCAAATCCCCAGCCTGAGGACTTGGCTGCCTTTCAAAAATCCACCTCAGCTGGAACAGAGAGAAACAGTGATTTTGCTTATATGGTCAGCTCCAGTTGTGGAGGTTCCCCAGTGGGGCACTGGGTTACTCTCCAGATGGTGCCATTGCTGAAAGCTTTGTAATTTGCAGGGATGGGGTTTTTTTGCAGAAGGCAGCTGGGGGGATTCTGGGAATGGGAACTGGTATGGGGTATTGGGCTGATGATGGGTCAGGGCCTTGCAATATGGTCCAAGGAGTATTCTGCATTTATAGTAGTCCCAGAATCGGATTCCATTAGACCTGGTTGTTCCAGGCCCAATCCAACCTGGCCTTGGATACTTCCAGGGATGGGGCAGCCACAGCTTCTCTGGGCAACCTGTGCCAGGGCCTCACCACCCTCACAGAAAAGAATTTCATCCTAATAACCAATCTAAATCTCTCCTCTTTCAGTTTGAAGCCATTGCCCCTTGTCCTATCACTATCTCCCTCTTTTTTATAAGCACCCTTTCAAGTACTGGAAGGCCACAATGATGTCTCTCCAGAGCCTTCTCTCCTCCAGGCTGAACAACCCCTTCCCATGGGGTGCAGATCCACTCATCATCCCCTCAGAGTCACATCCCCCTTTGCTGGGAGGGAGGATTGAAGGCAACTCCACAAGACTGGAAAGTGTGCTGATCCCACAGCTCAGCCTCCCCAAACCCCAGCAGACCCAGTGAAGGATTGCTTCCAAGAGAGGTATGGGGGAATGTTCTGGCTGGAAGCAAGGCAGGCATCTCGTGCTGCAGAGCCCACCCCTTGTCCCAGCAGGACCCAGCCTGTCACCAGCCCTGTGTACACGTGGTTTCCAGGAGGAATGGGGTGGCTCACATATGGTATGGATTCACACAGGATCAAGGTGACTCACTGAGTGGGGGAGTGGTGAGTCGGAAGTAAAACCCCCAAATACACAGGTACACTTTGGGCCATCTGTCCTCGGAAATACCAGCCCTGAGC
Organism: Manacus vitellinus; assembly: GCF_001715985.3. Lineage (NCBI taxonomy): Eukaryota > Metazoa > Chordata > Aves > Passeriformes > Pipridae > Manacus > Manacus vitellinus. Next base: position 1,911,952 of record NW_021940553.1, read on the forward strand.
CACGTTACAGAGCACGTAGGAGATGTCACAGCAAGGAGTCATTCATGTGAAACAGCTCTGATGCAGCACAGCCATTGCACCCAAGGAAGAAGCATCATCCTGCTGCGATTTTTTCAGGCAGTTTTAGGTGGACGAATTGCAACACTGCATCCTGACAGCAGCCTACAGACCTTAGAGCCTCTTCCAGGGCCTGCAGGGCCTCCAAGAGAGTTGGAGAGACTTTGGATGTCAGCACAGAGCAACAGGACAAGGGGGAATGGCTAAAGCTGAAGGAAGGTAAACTTAGATTAGATATTAGGAAGAAATTCTTGCCTGTGAGGGTGGTGAGGCCCTGGCACAGGTTGCCCAGAGAAGCTGTGTCTGCCCCATCCCTGGAAACATTCAAGGCCGGGTTGGATAGGACTGGTATATCTTGTTCTACTGGAACAAGATGACAATTCTTGACCCTTCCAACCCAAACCATGTAGGATTCTATGATTCTATGATCCAAAGCTTCCTCAAACCGCAGTAAGGTCTTCCCACCGCTTTTTCATGGGAGATCTAACCCAGATCCCACAGCTGGGTCTTTGGAGGAAACATTAGTTATGCTCCATGGTTGGGAAGCATTTGCTTAATATCAGCCTCATGCCAGTAATGTCTGTTCAAATCCATGCTGGCTTCAGTCTCTCTGCAGGAAAGACCCAGTGGTGGGTCTGCACTCCCTGTGGCTGCCCTCCAGTGAAGGCCTTTTACTTTTTTATTTTAAAATTGAAGTCAGTAGAGTAATTAAACTAGTCTAAGGAAGCAAACCCAGCCACGTCAATCAGAAAAGCTGTTGCAGAGCCAAAAGATTAATTCATGTGTCCATGAAAGACACGGGAACTCCTGACAGAACCAGAATGAACCAAGCTGGGTGACAAGGGAGACCCAGATGCAGACATGCAGCCCCTGATTTCATGAAGAACAAGGGGCTTGAGCAGATGAGGATGCAGGGGAGGAGGAGAGGAACCCTGGCAGTAAAATCTGCTCCCTCCTTCAAGCAAAACATTACTTCCAGCAGCCTGCTCTCCATGAAATCAGCTCAGGCAGAGCTAAACTTAGCATGACAGGGTGGGGAACTGGTCTGTGTCCAGTGTCCTCACACCACACCAACCCCTTGGCTGGACACGGTGGGCACCTCATGGGGTGGAAAGCGCTGGGGAGCTGCTGGGAGAAGGAAGTGCTTCTCATCAGAGGACAAGCCAAACCAAGTGGCCTTAACTCATCTTAAGGGAGGGGTTACCAAGGTAATGGAGGGTGAGTTCATCTCCCTTTACCATTTTCTTTCAAAGAACTGCCTCCCTCCCACCGCGCGCCCTGCCAGGACCCGAGCCGACCTCCCGCTATGATTTTTACCCTTCCTGACAGTGTTTTAGCTGAGCCTGCTCAGACAGAAACATTTTTCCTCTTTCACGTGGATGTTGTTTTTATTACCTTGGAAACCTACACTCTACCACTCAGCATAACCAGCAAGCACAGCAGGTACAGGGGGGCTACACAGCCCTCAGCCCTGCTGGACCAACCAGTCCCCTTGCTATACCCCATTAGCAGCACTGGGTTGCCACCCTTAGCTTGTTTTCCAAAACCAACCTTGCTGTTGAGAAACAAAATTGGCATTCAGAGGGAGTTTTACTTCCTGGGGCTGCGGGTGCTGCTCTTAACAGAGACAACAAAATAAGAAGAGGTTTTTGGTTGCAGGGTGAAGAACAACCTGTGAATTGCGGTTTATAGGGCTGGTTAAGTGCCTTGTAAATACAAATAGTGGAAACGACTGGAGTCCCTGAGCTGTCACCAGTGGGAGGAAGGTGAGATGCTGTGGCAGAGAAATCCTGTGTGTCTAGGGCTTTCCCCAAATGGGGCACCAGACACTTTTGAACTTAACTGATGCATCCACCCACAAGTTTTCAGGACCAGTCACTACCCATCAAACACGAGAGGAGATTCCTCTCATGCCAATGGGTTAATTCATGTTTGCAGGGTTTCTCATATGGGCTTTTACTGTGTTTAATAGGTTCCCCTTCTCCTCAGATTCCTGGTCTTGGATCTCTGGAGGTTGCGGGAGACCAAGTGTCAGACACCAGAAATTGGACTGGGGTGGAATGAGTGAACCCAGTTAGACCATCTATCCATGTCAGAGCCAAGGGATTTGCCAGGCAATTAGAACAATTCAATTAGGAGAAGGTTGGTGGCCTTGGGGAGAAGCCTGAAGCCCTGCTGAGCTCTTCCAGAAATGCCTGACCACCCAGTTACGCTGATGCTCTGACACTGCTTTCCCCAGATGAAATTCCTGCACAGCACAGTTCCTGCACTGACAACTTTGATGTCAGATGAAGCCTCTAAAAGACCAGATTTTCAAACAAATGCAGGATGTGTTGATGTATCTAACGGAGAGATGTCCCTTGCCATCCCCAGGAGCCGGGATGGGAGGCTGGCAGACGGACAACGCTCCGTTTCACAGCTGCTGATTAAACTGCCATGACAATGCTCGGAAAAACGCCAAATTAATTAGCACTAGCCACATGATCTACAAGCGCCTTTTGGCTTTAAAAGAAAAAAAAAGAAAAAAAAAAAAAGAAACAAACCAAAAAACCTAAGGCGTTTCCAAATTCATTTCCACACACCTCGCCGGCCTGACATTTTCCCTTGAATTTGCTGTTCCCGAGGTTGTGTCCCTCTTTCACAGGGGCTTGTGCCATTTTTAGATGCTGTGGGTCTGAGCGTGTGGCAGAAGGGACTCGGAGCACATATATCTCTTGGCCTTTCGGAGAGGATGGACTAATCTTTGGCTGATATTTAGCAGAGGCTTGCAGCACCACACGCAACCTCCAGCTTGATACTGTTGTGACCTTTCAGCTTCACTTGCGAGACCATCTGAAATTTGTTTGATTTTGGTTCCTCTGCAGGGCCTTCAAGCAGACTTTTCATGCCACAGCAAACCACAGCACACCCAAATTAGCTGTTTCTGTGCTCACGTGCACCTTTTTTTTTCCCAGCAGTAGGCAGATTTCAGCCCTGCAAACCGTGGATGTGCACAACCAGGAGTGGGAATGAGCATCCTGGAAGGCACTGGGTCAGCTCCGGGGAGATGGGCAGCACATTCACTGTAGGATAGCTCAGCTTTGGACATGTGTGTCACTCCTGCTTCCCAGGGAGTGGAGACATTTCCTTCCCAAAGGACGACACCTTCTACGAGGTCATGGCCCTAGATTTCAGGAGGCTTTTAGGCGATTGCAATTTGATTTTTTATAGGGTCACAGGATTGTTTAGGTTGGAAAAGCCTCCTCAGATCAAGTCCAGCCATTCCTCCAGCATTGCCAAACCCACCACTAAACCATGTCCCTAAGTGCCACACCCACATGTTTTTTTGAACATTTTCAGGCATGGCGACTCCACCACTTCTTTGGGCAGCCTGTTCCAGGGCTGGACAGCCCTATCAGCGAAGAAATTTCTCCTAATATCCAAATAAGATATCAGGAATATTTTATCTGGTGCTGCGCCAGCCCAGAGCTTCCTCCTGGCCCCAGAGAGACACCTTCATCTGCTACAGACTGAGGAGGGACCATGCTTTTCCCTGCCAAACAGCTGGGATGGCTCATTCACTGGGTTTATTTTGTTCTGGCAAGGACCCCATGCCTGCCCTGCTGCTCAAAGGGGCAAGTGAGGCTCATGTGGAGAGGGGAGTGGGCAATAACCTGGCTGTGGTTCCAGTCTGGACACCTACTCATACCTGCTATCTTCAGCACCCACAGGGTAGAAACTTGTCAGTGCTGGGTCCCAGACAGATCCCAAAGCCCTGAGCCAAAGGCAGAGGTTTGTGTGTCTTCCCACACTCTTGAAAATCCCACAGGAAGGGAGGGAAATGTCCTCCACCCAGCCTAGTTTGTGACCCAGCTGCACAGATGTTCTCAACTGTGGACAACCTCCCAGACCAGTGCAAGCTCTCCAGCTCTCTGGGATGCCACATCCAATCAACTTGCTGCCTGCAGTTCCAGTGGAACAAAGTCTGCAACTGAGCACCAAGGACGAGGAGCGACCACATCCACCCTGGGCTCCCATGGATTTTCAGCAGGTGACTATTCTGAGGCCAGATGGGGACCACAGGGAGCCCAATTGCTGCAGGTAACACACCTGCAAGGAAGGATGCCATGGGGTGATGGCAGGAGAGACCCCCCTGGGTGAGGGTCTGGGGAATACAGAGCCTGTGCAACTCAGAGAGGCAAAGGAGACCAGGAGGGTGATGGTGATGGTTAGGAGGCTGGAGGTAGAATCACTGAATTATTGAGGTCGGAAAAGGCCTCTAAGATCAGAGTCCAACCACTTCCCCAGCACTGCCAAGGCCACCACTAACACATGTCCCAAAGTGCCACATCCACATGTCTTTTAAATCCCTCCAGGGATGAGGACTCCAACACTGCCCTGGGCAGCCTCTGCCAGGCTTGGACAACCCTTTCCATGAAGAAGTTTTTCTACTATCCATGAAGAAATTTTTCCAATATCTAATCTAAACCTGCCTGGTTGCAACCTGAGGCTGTTTCTTCTCATCCTGTCCCTTGTTTCCTGGCAGCAGAGCCCGATCCTCCCCAGCTCCTCCCTTCTGTCAGGGAGTTGTGGAGCCAGAAGGTCCCCCCTGAGCCTCCTTTTCTCCAGGATGAGCCCCCCCAGCTCCCTCAGATGCTCCTGCTCCTCCAGACCCTTCCCCAGCTCCGTTCCCTTCCCTGCTCACGCTCCAGCTCCTCAGTGTCTCTCTTGTCTGAGGGGCTTATCTAAGTGGTCCCAAGAGCATCTCAAAATTTGCCACCGGTCCAGGACAAACAGACTGTGCCACACTCCTCCCTGCAGCACACAAGATCCTACCAGAAGCCTGTGTGGTCATCAAGTGGAAAGAAAACTACACTTTTTTTCAGTTCCGTGTTTGACCTCTAGGTCCCAAGGATTTTTACTAATTACCAAATTTAATTTATTTTGCTCCCTTCTCGGGACTAAGGCTTTGCATTGCTGGGCCTGTATTGTTTGTGTTACAGCCTGCTGGTGTCCACAGAAGTTTCAAATTAAATATCAGTCACACATTAAGGTCAGGCAGCTCAATTCCATTAGCAGGTGGCAAGGCTCAGCCTCCCTGAAATGAATGCTGCCCTCACCTCCTAATGATATCAGCAGAGGAACTGGGCAGTGCCAGCCTGTGGTGATTGGCACCCCACTGACACTGGAGACCACAAAATTGATTTTAAAAGTCCATTCATCTTCTGCAAATCATGGCTTAAGTTTTCCTGACCTGTGACAAATCTGCACGAGCTGCAATTCGAGAGATAGAGCCAAAAGGAAAGAGGAAAAAAATGCACAAAAAATCCTACAAAAAATCCCCAAAAGCAAGAAATAGATTTCAGCAGTGTTGCTCTGCCTCAGTTTTGAGCCTTCACCCCCAGCCATGTATTATGCCCTCAATTTGTGAACAAGGTTAAAGGGTTTTCACCACACTGCCTGCCACAAAGAGGGTTCAAAGGATTTAAAGATGCTACAAGATGCCTCCCTGTTGCTGGACCCACGGACATGGGTCAGGATAAGTCCCTCCCAGTCAGACCTATTGGGTCCACCAGCAGTGGGACACCCACCTCCCACCCTCGGGCTCTGCACTGGCTGGGAAGGAGGAGCTGGCAAAGAAATAGGGAATGGAGGTGTCCTCCCCATCACCATCCTGACACCTTCCTGACCCATTGCAGCACAGCCCTGTGGCCAAGCACATCTTCAGCTTCTCCCCCCAGCAAAGCAGGATGGTTGCTGTCATCCACGGGCAAAGGAGATCTACAGAAACCTCAGAAAATGCCTTTCCAACTCTTAAGCACAATTAACCCAAACCTAAGGGTGCAGCCAGCTCGTGTCTGTACCAGAGCAGGCTAAAACTTCTCACAGATCCTCATCTCAGAGGGTGGTGAGGCCCTGGCACAGGTTGCCCAGAGAAGCTCTGGCTGCCCCACCCCTGGAAGTGTTCAAGGCCAGGCTGGATGGGGTTTGGAGCAACCTGGGATAGTGGAAGGTGGGAGGCTAGAACTAGAGGACTTTTGGCCCCTTTCAACCCAAAACAGCCTGTGATCCTTAATTTATCAAAACCCCGTTGGGGTATCAGGGTGAGGGTGTTCTCCACCACGTAACACAACAATGCTGAGAAGCAGCTGACTTGTGCTGAATCAAGAGTTGCTCTGTTGAAGCCAGATGTCCATTCTAGTTGTGTGTGACTACCCAAGGTCTGTGCCCAACATCATTGTTTCAGAGATATTTTGGAACAGTAATTGGGGTGAAGAAGAGGAAGAGGGTGAAACAGGACTTTAAGGCACTACCACAGCGTAAGGAGTCTGAGTTTCAGGCTGTAAGCTGTCAAATCGTTACCACTGAGGCATTTGGGAGGTTTATAATAGCTCTGCTACTCTGTAAAATTCACCCTTCCTAAAGGAAAATATTTATTTCACTCAAGTACAAATAAGAGCTAAATACAGGCAGCTCAGTTTAATAGTGTAGTTATGCCTATTAAAGTGACTGTAAAACTAACATCAAGGCAACTCACATTAATTCCCTCTCAGTGGCTCCAGATCTGATTTACTTCGACAGATCCCTTGCTATGGAGAAGTGGCCACAAATTTCCACGTCCCCGTATCAGGTGGCATTGGAAAAGGTTGCTACTGGACTCAAAAAGTCAGGATTTATCAGCTACACGGGAAAAGAAAAAATACTGATCAGAGCAGCTAGATAGGGAAGTAGTGCAGATAGTGTCAGCAGGCAGGATTTCCCCCAGATCATTATTTTTAAGCAGGTTTCATGGAGGAGATGGGGGCCTGAGTCACTCTTCCCACTGCTGTAGTGGGTGACCTTGGGAAATCGCCACCCCTCGGATTTAAACCAAATAATGTTAAAACCATCACTTAAAAAATAATATATATTCGTGTCTGTGGCACTAAGGAAGGACTGAGGTTTTTGTTTTTCATCCAAAAATCTCAGCTTTGTCAGCTTTCTGTGTAATTTTCAAGTCTATTTCCTGAAGAAAACAAAGACATCCAACCAAGTTGATATGGCTAAGTACAGTTCTTCAGATACCTCCTGAAACACATTTTCTCAAGAGTGATCACAGAAAGGAGGATAAGAAACAGAAATCCACTTTTCCTTATCCACATTTCCATTTTCCCACAAATTTTACCTGCAAAGGAGCAGAATCATCTGCATTTTCCCTGTTCCCTGAATTTTACACCCAGTGGCCTGCAAGACAGGCACTGGAGCACTGTCCAAATGGAGAAATGGAGGTGAGAGATCAAAAGATCTTACTCAACCTTAGGGAAGACCAGAGGGGTCCGAGTGGGGATCTGCAGAGCTGGGGGTCAGCATGTTGTGCCCACTGCCCACCTGAACATGTGGATGTTTGGGTAAGCGGGAGCACGTCCAGCACTTTGGGAAGAGCCAGTTTCTGCTTCAGGTGTTGGGCCTTGAACCAGACACATGGTGGTTTGGAATCATAGAATGACAGAATGGTTTGGCCTGGGAGGGAAATGTAAAGCTCATCTCGTTCCACCCCCCTGCCATGGGCAGGGACACCTTCCATTATCCCAGGTTGGTCCAAGCTCCATCCAACCTGGCCTTGAACACTCCCAGGGATGGGGTAGCCACAGCTTCTCTGGGCAACCTGTGCCAGGGCCTCACCACCCCCATTATGAAAAACTTCTTCCTGAAAATGTTCTTCCTACCCAGTATCTTCTGGGACAGGTGGGACAGCTCAAAAACTGGAATGAAAATAACCCTAGATGTGCATTTCCCCTTTATATTGCCAGTTCAAAATGTAACTGAACCTTTAGAGAGAGCAGAAAACTATTACAAGGTTTTTTTCCCAGAGCTAACTTCCACCCAGAAGACTTCTGCCTGGGTGGAAACAATACAGCACAAACAACACTAACCCATGTAATACCCATTGGATGGAGGTTCTGGCAGATATCAAGTAGAAGAGAGAGAAGCAGCAATTACAGAGGGGGTGTTTCAGATTTAACCCAGCTCTGGGGGGAAAAAAGTGACATCTGTTCAAGCCACAAAATCTGTTGACTCCTCAGAGCTCCCAGTTACAAACAAAAAGGGATTAAAGTTGGGACCCAAACTTCTCAGCCATGTTAATTAAAGGCTGGCGCCTCTAGAACATCAGACAAGCCACACGCTGCATTTCTAAAATTTCTCTGGTGCTTGTGAGAAAGATGGACTACAAAGCATCTAACCCTGCTCCTCCTTTCAGGAGAACCATTTTGACCAAGCAAACCAATCTGAGCTCCACTAGGAAGTGCAGGCTGGCTCAGAAATTGTCCAAGATTTGGCAGGTCTGCAAACATCTAGTCCTGAAAGAGGTGCTTGCAGGCTGCCCCCAACCCCTGAATATCCTCACACAGGAAGCTGGTGGGTAAAATCCTAATTCCTGACTTTTTTGTCCATTCAGGACAAGAGCAAACGGCCACAAGTTGTGCCAGGGGAGGTTTAGATTGGATATTAAGAAAATGTTTCTTCACTGAAAGAAGAAATTTTCAGGTCAGGCATTGGAACAGGCTTCCCTCGGGAGCGATGGAATCACTATCCCTGGAAGTGTTCAAGAAAGGTGTGGATGGGGACCTGGGTTAGTGGTGGATTTGGCAGCACTGGACTCGGTGATCTCAGAGGGCTTTTCGAACCTTTAAGCTTCTACAATTTGATGATTTTACAGTGGGATCATCCCTGTCTTTTACAGAAACAACAGAAGCTGTACAGATGGCAGACTTCCTCCTGGAACCCCCTGCGTTCAGCCATGCTCCTGAGTGCCCCATTTTCTCAATGACAAGAGGTGGTTCATTCAACCCGGGTGTTCAGCCCTGCAGAGCAGCCCAGCAGATTTGACAAAGGTCCCCTTTCCTCTTAATATTGTGGAAAACAGCCAACAGCCACCCCCTGCCCAACTTGGAAGTGGAGACCCACAGTTCTCCCAACCATCTCCAACCTGCACTGACAAGCAGCTCCAGCCCACAGCGTGGGATCTGTCTCTGTGTTGCTGCTTTTGCTTGACTTTCTGGTCCATCACCTTCTGCCCTAAGAAACTCCCCAGCTTCCCTCTGTTGCCCTCCCTCCTCCACCATCACCCAGCACTTCCACAACAAAGCTCAGCTAAAATCTCTCCCACAGATGCAAATCTGCCAGTAATTTTAGGCCCTGCCCTTTGGAGAGAGCCACCTTTCTCCCCATGGGAGGTGGTATGCAGTGACACACAGAGAAAGCAGCTCCTGGAGCTGGTGGATTGCACTTCAGCCAACCCCGAACTCAGGAGATGTGGGGAGCTGATCCCTCACCACAGGCATTGATAAAACAAAGTACTTTTCATTGGCTTTCTGATGGCTGAACCTTGGAAAACACTTCGCATTTTCACCACACTGTTGTGTTCTGGGCTTTTATCCCTCTTTTTTCTCTCTTTTTTTTTTTTAATCACAAAGTCTCATTTTATTTGTTGGCTTTCTCAAAGCTGCAGCTCCCTGGCATGACGCGAAAGTGTGCACGTCATGGCATCATTAGAAATGGGCTTGTTCTTTACTCTGAAAAAAAAAACCAAACAACCCAATAGCAAGCAGGATCTGGGACTATTCATGGACTGGATAGGAGTGTTTCAGCTCAGTGGGCAGGGTGCCAACTCTGCACACCCACCTGCTCCATGAAACTTACCTCCAACAGGCTGCTCTCAAGAGAGGACTCCCCAAAGTCCCCTGCAGAGGTGGCAGCTCCAAGCAGGGATTGTTGTTGGCTGCCCTGGTACATCCCTCCTCCCCTGCACAACCCTCCTGCCTGGCCCTGGCACCTCCTTGATGCCCTTTGGCTCTTGTGCTGGCCTGGATGCACCTCCCCTCCAAGGGATGCTGCCAGTGAGCTGCCTTTCTGCAAAGCACATCCACCCCTGTTTTCCACTTAAATTGCAGGTCATTAGGTTATTAAAAAGGGGGCCCTTTCTGCCCCCCCATCCCCACTGTGGGGCCAGAAAGCTGTGACCAATTGTGCCATTGCACCAAAAGAAGGAGCTGGGGGAGAGGAGAGGCACCAGTGCTCCATATTCAACACAATGAAAGAGCAGCAGCCCTTTTGCACAGGTATTTTCTGCAAAGCCTTCATCAAAACCACCACCCCCCACAAAAGGAGGGGTTTCTAGAAGTGAAGCTGGATGAGGGATGTGTACCAGAGCCCACTTGGCACTACACCATGATGCTCCTTTCCCCTGGTCAAATAATGAATGTGACCATGCTTTGAAGCCAATTACGAGATAGAGCTCATGTTCCCAACACCAATTATTACAGCATCCATCACAGCCATCTCCCACTGCAGCAGCCAGAGGACAGCATATGCTCTTCAGCCTTCTCATCCCTTCAGCCCCTACAGAGCTCTCAGGGAGCTCTGGACACACTGTCCCACAGAGAGCAGGGCCTTACCCTCCCCTCCACCAACACACACCAGACCGACCTGCTAGAGCATCTTGAGTGTTTGCAGTAGGTTTGAATCCCAGAGCCAGCACCAACCTTGAGGAAGACTTTGGTGCTTGGAGAAGGAATGTGAAGAAGGAGCAGTTCAAAAAAGCCCATCACACCCACAGGGGAAAGCACAGCAGATATTGTAACACGTGGTAGGGAAAAGAGAGTGGTACAGGTGAAAAAGTCAAGTGAAGGAAAAAATAACAGCGGTGCTGGCCAGGAGGAGGTTTAGGTTGGATCTCAGGAAAAGATTCTTTCCCCAGAGGGTGGTTGGGCACTGAACAGGCTCCCCAGGGCAGTGGTCACAGCACCAAGGCTGACAGAGCCCAAGGAGTGTTTGGACAACGCTCTCAGGGACAGGGTGGGATTGTTGGGGTGTCTGTGCAGAGTCAGGAGTTGGACTGGATGATCCTTGTGGGTCCCTTCCAGCTCAGAGTATTCCATGATTCTATGTATTCTCACCTAGCAGATAACGAGGCTCATAAAGCATTTGTTGAAGAGCAGCAGAAGTTGTGTCTCTGCAGAGCCAGAGGACGGGCCCAAGGCTGGGTCTGCCAGCACCAACGTCAGCCCAGGCAGAAAAGATCTCCCTTATCACTCGGTTTCTAACACATAAAGGTCCAAGGAGAGATGCTGGACTGTGGATAAGGAAGTCCAGGACAAGGAATCCCAGGACAAGGACAGGGGCTCAGCACAAGCTGGATGATGCATGAGCCGGTGTAACATATCCCAAAGAACAGTTTCCCCAATGTTGTTGATTTTGTTAAAGGGGCTCAAAACCACTTGCTACAGGAAGAACAGAGTCACACAGGACACCTAACAAACATACCTCAGCTTCCCTAATAGCATCCCAGCTCCTTTCAGGAGGAACTTCTTTCCGTCCAAGGGATCTTGCCTTCCTTCCCCTTGGTCCATATCCTATTTTTCCAAGCCTGTAACTACCTCCTGGCAATATTTTCCTTCCCTGGGACACCCCTGCACCCTGAAGCAGCACACCCTGCATGGCATCACATGCCATCTGGATCTGGCAATATAGGATTCTCCTTGCAGATGACCCAGAGCAAGATGATGATATGTCCTTACCTCCAAGGTGTTTCTATGGTCTCCTCTGGCAAAACACCCAGGATTTCCACTGGCCAGTTTGTAATCACGTTTGCCAGACAGGCTTTTCTGCTCAAATCGAACAAGGCCATGGAGAAGCTGCTTTTTGCTTCTGCAGGCTGGAGGACAATCACAGAATATCCTGAGCTGGAAGGGACAAGGATCATCCAGTCCAACTCCTGACCCTGCACAACACAGTCTCAGCAATCCCACCCTGTCCCTGAGAGCATTGTCCAAACAGTCCTTGGGCTCTGTCAGCCTTGGGGCCGTGATCACTGCCCTGGGGAGCCTGTTCAGTGCCCAACCACCCTCTGGGGAAAGAACCTTTTCCTGAGATCCAACCTAACCCTGCCCTGACACAATTTCAGGCCATTCCCTGGGGTCCTGTCACTGGTCACACTGAGCAGAGATCAGTGCCTGTCCCTCCTGTTCCCCTCCCCAGGAAGTTGTAACTGCAATGAGGTCTCTCCTCAGTCTCCTCTTCTCCAGCTGAACACACCAAGTGCCCTCAGCTGCTCCTCACACGGCTTCAAATCAAGGCCCTTCACCATCCTCGTGTCCCTCCTTTGGACTCAACATCTTTCTCATATTGTGGTGACAAATACTGCACACATTACTCGAGGTGAGGCCAGACCACCACAGAGCAGAGCAGGAGTAACTCCGGTGGATGAGACCAGTGAGGAGCAAAGCAGTGGTTGCACATCCTGTTCAAGATTTCCACTCTCAGTGTCGTTTTGGGAGCAACCTCTGGCTCTCCCAAGCCTGGAAGCACAGCCTTGATGCCAATGGAGGTGAGAAGGAACAAGAGGCAGGGGTTGATATGGTTTTGTGACCTCCTGCACTGGGAACCGTCTTTTCAAGACACATCTCAGAGATTACAGCACTTTCCACAGATTAATAAATCCAACAGTTTCACAGTACAATAACACTGAAAATTGAAGCAGTCTATTCCTGACCATTGCATGCTTCCCAAGAGAGTACAAAACACCTAATCCACCTCTCTGATATTGAAAAAAATTATCTCTAGGTGAAACATTTGTGTATGAAAAACCCAACTTAAAAATTGGAATGAATTGGTTTTAAGCCCTGCATCCAGTTGATGCTGTTTCATTTTCTGTCATAAGACAGCATTTCACTTCTGGGGTTGTGGCCTATTTCATCTCCCTTCAAATGAACCATTTAAAAGTCTCTCCCCACCCACGCATTTTGCTGAAAAACTCCAGGACAATATAAAACCAGGAAAATAAATTTTCAGCCAGTGAACTGGAAAACAATCATCATCATCAAAACCAGATATTTCTGTTTTAATGTAGCTCTAGTCCCTGGCAACTCAGTTCAATAGAAGTGCCACCAGCTGAGCTGCTGGCCCACCAACCATCACTCACCCATGCACCCCCTGCTGCTCTGGGGACAGGACATCTGTTGCTTTGAGGTCCAATTCCTGCACAATACCATAATTTTCAGCTCACAGGTTGAAGGAATAACCTCAGAGGAAAGAGTCCAGCCACTACTGGTAAATTTACTTCGTCTCTCAGCTAGAGAGATAAGCAACAGATTAAGGATGGACAATGGGTTTTGCTGCAGCTTTGATAAACTCAGGAGGGTATAGAACCATGGAATCCTTCAGGCTGGAGAAGCCCTCCAAGATTATCGATTATTGAGTCCAACCATTCCCCAGCACTGCCGAGGCCACCACTAACCCATGTCCCCAAGTGCCACATCCACAGGGCTTTTAAATCCCTCCAGGGATGGGGACTCCAACACTGCCCTGGGCAGCCTCTGCCAGGTTCTGGACAACCCTTTCCATGAAGAAATTTTCCCAATATCCAATCTAAACACCATCACCACTCCCAATGCAACTTGAGGTCGTTTCCTCTCATCCTGTCCCGTGATCCCTGGCAGCAGAGCCTGACCCCCCCCTGGCTCCCCCCTCCTGTCAGGGAGTTGCAGAGCCAGAAGGTCCCCCCTGAGCCTCCTTTTCTCCAGGCTGAGCCCCCCCAGCTCCCTCAGACGCTCCTGCTACTCCAGACCCTTCCCCAGCTCTGTTCCCTTCCCTGCACACGCTCCAGCCCCTCAGTGTCTCTCGTCTGAGGGGCCTATCTGAGTGGGGCCAAGAATATCTCAAAATTTTGCCACCAGTCCAGGACAAACAGACTGTGCCACTTCCAGACTCTCCCAGTGTGTGCTGAATATCCCTGCTTTCCAGGATAGGAAGTACAGAATAACTCACTTTCCTCTGCAGCCTTTGCTTTTGTTTCATTAATCTGACTTTATCTCAACTCACAAGTTCTTTTCCATCTCATTTTCTCCCCTCTGTCCTGTCGAGGAGGGGAATTCTGGAGCAGCTGGGTGGGCACCTCACGTCCAGCCAGGATCATCCCTCCACAGGATGTTTCCCACTCAAACCAACGAGGGCTGAGCAAAACCAGCTTCATAAGTTCTTTTGGTGCACAAGGGATACCATTTTCTCAGTTGAGCCCCATGGAGAACTGTCTGTAGCCCTTTGATCTCAAGGGAGGCCCTGCAAAGAGGAGCAGGAGGGAGTCTGGGGCTGCCAATGGGCTTCACAGGTGGCCAGCACGGGAGGGGATCTCTTTTTATAGGGTTGCATGCAACGAGGCATTCATTATTTAAAAAAACATCTTTGTAACCCCAAGCCCACTAATGTCAGGCTATCTCTGTGCAGAAAGCCTCCTCGTTCCTTATCTCAGCCCCAGGAGATTTGTGGGATATCACAAATAACAGCTGGACAAGATAAGGCTTCTCCCAACACGCTGCTTGCTCCCAGCATCTGTAAAGCCTCATCGTGATGGACCCGAATGGACCAGTGCCTGGGGACACCACATCTCATCTGTTTTCAGTCCAACCCTGCTCTCTCTATTTCTGAGCAAATATTGTGAGTTTTCCCCCCTCATTTTCATGCCTAGGACACTTATCCCAAAACCCTACCAAACACCCTCACCTCCCTCCGGGGAGAGCAGAGACCAGAGAACTCTCTATTCTGGCGAAGCAGAACTTAATCCACTCCCTGTCCCTTCCAGCTCCCAGGGTTGAGGGAAACTCTTAATTTCAATTAGCTGCTCGTGTAGTAAGACCCTACCAAGGAGGAGGAGAGCTGTCAGGATCTGACCCTCCGGGGCTTCCCATTGTGGTAATGCAAAACCAGGCACGCCAGCAAACAAGATGTTTATAGCCCAGTGATTCATAACACTGCAGAGTTTGCAGGAAATGTAACACCATTCATGATCAAGAAATGCTCTTGTTTTCTGCTAAATATATGAAATAATCACTCCTCCCCTGAGCAGCAGATGCAAATTATACCTAGTATTAGCCTCATATGCCAACCACTATAATTCCAGTGCAGCATGAAGCCGTTTCCCAAGGCTTTAGAAGTCCCTTAATCTGCCTTTTGACGTCAAATGACAAATTTCTTGCCTGGGATCATTAACGGGATGACTAATGAAAGCTGATAAGTGAATTTATAAATGAAATTAAAGATATTAATATTAAAGGCCAGGCTACAAGAAAGAGAAATGTGGATTTAGCAAACCACAACAAGGAGCACGGTAATCTGCATGAGATTTACAGCTCCCTTCCTGACAGGCAAATGAGTGGTATTTTCCGCCTGGAGGTTGTGGAAACTGCCAGGCTTGATGGACACTTCTCCTGAAGCATCACCACCCCCATTACCTTCAGACTCTGACTGAGATTTAAAAAGCTCCTGCTCAAGTTTAACTGCAAATGCCAAACCAGGGATTAACACACGCCGATAGTCTTGCAAAGAAAACTGCATCACCAAACCCTCCTGCAAGCAAAATTACCTTTAGACTGTGGCCAGTTTGCTGCCAATTACTAGGTTCTCCTCTTATTTATTGCAGTATAAAAGCCAAGCAACCCTTTTAAAAGCCGAGGACTTACTTCGGCTTTATGCACATATAAACACGTTCAGACCTTCCCAGATGGGTGTCCAATCCCATGTCCAGGCAGCTCCACCACGAACCTACAGATCTTTTCTGACTCCAGTTGCTCCTCACTGAGGTTTGGGGGTCACAGGAGAGACTACTTATGTCTCAGCTCCCCCCAGATGACGATGGACAACCCTGAGTGGACCAGACAAACATTCCCCACTGCCCCAAGGCACACAGGCAAACACAGGCACCTCCTCTGCTATCAAAAAGGAGAAGAAAGCTTCCTTTTGTCTGTATATGCCCAGTTTTCAAGCAGAAATATAATGAAAACAAGCTAGCTGGGCGATCAATCATGAGTGGTGCCTCCTCATGCATCCATAGCTCCCAAAAAACCCAAGATTCCATGGGATATATCAGTACCTTGAGCTATATCAGTGCAACTGATGGAAGAGTCAGATGCCAACAGAATGAGGAACCCCAGAGACACACAGGAAGCACAGCTGGGAAGGGCACGTTTGCTATGGGGACCTTTCCCAGTCCCACCCGTCCCTGAAGGAACCCAGCGTGGGGAGAAGCTGCATGGAGATGGATGCCCAAGGGATGTTTTTTCTGAACGTCTTTCAGGGTCCCCTCCAAGCCTGGAGAAAAGGACAAGAGCAGGTTTTCAGAGCAGTTCTTAGCTCCAGAGATGGACATATGGCTTGGTGGGCTGTCTAGTTCCATCAGAGTCCTGCTCAAAAAAGTCCCAGAAGTTGCCCATCACTGGTTTTCTCCTCATTTAGGGGGAGACCTGCCCCTTGTACCATTTGGGAAGGGAGACATGGAGGAGTGATGCACAGTAACAGCCCCACAGCACCACTTGAGCCCTTCAGGGGGAGAAAAAGGGGAAAACCAGCAACAGCCAATGGTTCAGACTGAGCTGAGGGTCACCCACACCTTGGAGTGTCACATCCAGGCAGGGCAGCCACTGTGAGCAGCCAGGAGCACAGGGATGTGGTGTGAGAGACAGGGACACTCGGATCCTTCCCCCAGCTACCGAAATCCTCATCCAAACATGTCCCCCACAGGCACGTCCCCACCTCAAAGGCTCCCAGCCCACTGGGCTGCCCCTTACTACCTCTCCCCACAGCCTGCATCTTCACTGCTTCTTTGCTCCTGACCCCACTGGGTTTAGTCCCTCAAGCCAAACTGATGATGTTCATTAGAGAGCCACAGGCCACACACACACACACACATACAACTTTCCTGCAGACACATTTTACAGCCTTTAAAGGGAGGGACAGAAAACAACAGCAGTTAAGGACTTACCAAGAGGGATCCATGACAGCATGGGCCAACCAGCCCAATCCAGCTGGGGCTGGGAAATGTAAAGGACCGGCTGGCAGGAAAATGTGTGAGAAAAGGTCCTGGGAGACTGCAAAACTGAGCAGAGGAGGAGCAGAAAGGGTAAGAAAAGGTGGTGAGGAGGCATAGAGAAGATCTGGGTTTGTTTTTCCTCCATACTGGCTGCTGCTGAGCTCTCCAGCACAGGAGCCCAGTCCCTGCCACCACCAGGATCTGTGGTACTGGCTGAGAAGGGATTGGGGTTTTTTTTTTTATTATTTTAGAGGGAGAATTTAACCATCTGCAAGAGACACGATTTTCCCACTAAGAAGATTAAGGAGTAAGGCAAGACCACACAAGGATTTAATTTGTGCATCTCCCATGGGTTCCCATGCAGAGTCGCTTGGGAAACCACAACCCCTCTGCCAACCCCAACTGCAGACCAACCCACTCCATCGCCCCACACTGAACCAAAAAAGGCAGAAAATTACCATTTTCCCCACTGGGTCTTATCCCAACTCTCACTGCCCCTCCTGAAGCCTTTGCCCTGGCCCCACTGCAGCCTCATCACCCTTCTCCTTCTCAAACCACCACGTCGGCTGTAAAACCTGCTGAGTGTTGTAGAGGACTTGTGAGTTTTGAGGATCAAGTTTGCCACAAGCAGCAAATTGAAGATGTACTTTATGTACAAACCCTTAAGGGAAAAGCCTCGTGCTACCACCCGACTCCAGGAGCTGCAGGTTTAGGGAGAAACACCCAAATACCGTGAGATGCCCAAGAGTCAAAACATTGGTATTGCCATCACACCTCCCCCAGCTGCCAAACCAACTCTGGTCTTGGGGGTTACAGATATCAGAGATGATTTGATGCAGGAGAAGGCCTTTTGCAAAGTCTCCCCTTGAATTTCTGACTCACTTATTTAATGCTTCCCAAAACGAGTGCTCCCAGGTTAAGGGTGGGAAAAGCTTTTCTTGGCTGACCTGCTGCAGTGTGTGTCCCTTTTCAAACACCTCTAGAGGCAAGAACCTTCCAGTTTAGACATGAGGCAGCCCCAGTGCACGGTTTGGGTTTAAACCAGCATGTAAAGGGGCTGGTGGGCATACTCATGCCCTCACTACCCCTGAAAGAGCCATACTCCCACCTCCTTCCACCCCAGAGGTTGTGAGCACCCTCTGTCTGATCAGTGCAGAGAGATGAGCCAGCCTCAGATGTCCCACGTGCTCCCCGAGGTATTTGGGGTGTTTCTCCTACAGGTTTGGGAGCCCCAGCTGTGCTGCATCCTCCCCTTCCAGCTATCGAGAATCTCCCCAGGTTATGAGCAGGGTTTGAAGCAGCAACAAAAAACGAAGCTCAGACTTACTCCAGGACAGTCCTTCCAGGGGGGTCACGGAGGAGGACTCGGGGTGACTCGGCAAGGACCGAGGCTGGAGGTGGATATGGCAGTGTCTTGGCACCTACAGATCTCTCCCCCCGATTTGGCACCCACACTCTGTCCAGGGCACACCCAGCGCTGATGGGCTGTGTCCCCACCACTTCACCCCCTCCAACCAGAGCAGCTCCTGGGTTTTGTGGCAGACACCTCCCAAACCAGCCCCCAGCTCCTTTTGCTGTCTCACTCGTGCACCAACTCACCGGTTCTTAAATCACACACTTCCACGGGGCCAGATCTTTCTTTAGACTTTGATGGTAATTCCCAGTATGAGCAAAACGTGACCACTACTTGTTTCTCTTTTTCTTAAAAACCCATTGATGGAGTTTGTGCCACCACCCCAAGCCCCGTGTGAGAGCCCCATCAGTCCAGCTCCCGTTTGGCATCATTAAATGCACACAGATGTGTGTGAGACCTCTACACAACCCTCAGATAAATGAACCTCAGAGCCCATTTCGTCCGTGTTTGAGGCTACCCCTCTCCCTGTTACTGAAAGAAGTTATTTAAAGGAGCCCAGGGACACAGGTTGGTGCTGGGGAGATGTCTAGGCTTTACAGAAATCACTGCATGTGCCTCCACACCCACAGCAGCACCACCAGCACGTGACTCGCCTTGGATCTCCTCAGCCCGTGATGCTAAAACAAAAAAATATATCATTTTCTTTGCACCAGGTGGCTTTTTTTAAGACTGAAAGGTGGCTTTTCAAGAGTGTCAAAGGAATTAAGTCATTAAAATGTGGATGAGTTTGATGGATTATGAGCTATGAAAGCCTGGTGGTTACTGACTAATAAGGCTGGGAGGTGGAGGAGGGGGGATGTTTCCTCTTGTAAGGATGTGTTTCTAACAAGACAGGTCAAAAATATGATGCGGATGATAAATTGCTTTAAAAGTTGCCATTAACCCAGCAGCTTTCTGCATTATTAGATTACCAAGGCATCCTCAGAGCACATTGACCACGCAGTTTTGCTCTGTATCAGTGCTAATTTGCAGAGTGAGACCTGGGGGGAGAGGTTATTACGCTCGCTGCAGTGAATTCCCCACTCCCAACAAAGGGGCAGCTGCCGGCAGGTGTCTGTGGTGCATTTGGAAAGGATGGGTTTATCCCTGTCGGGGTTTGGGGTGGGGTAGAGGGGAGTGGGATTTGGGGGTTTTTTTTTCGGTTTGTTTTGTTTTGTTTTGTTTTTTTCCATGCCATAATCCGAATCTCATTGTCTTATGTGGGGTGGGGGGGTTTGAATCAAAAAAAAAAAACTAAAAAAAAAAAAGGAGAAAGAGAGAACAAAAAGAAAGGGGGGTGGGGGAAATAATAATTAAAAAAAAAAAATCACATTGGAAAATGATCAGCCCCAACAGGCATGCATGTCTCCCTTCATGCAAGCGAGAAGCACAGCCTCCCTCCTCGGGATGTGTACGGGGACATGTGTCAGGCACGGAGGAGCTCAGCGCTGGCCCGGGGCGAGGATGGAGCGAGAACAAAGGGCCACGGCAAACACTACATCCAGGGGGGAGCAGGGGGGCGACCCGCCGGTGCTCATACAGGGTGGGGGACAGGATGGCCAAACAGTCACCGAGGTACACGGAAAAGGAAATATGGAGAAGGAAATCATAAGTAAATGTTTATAGAGAAAACCAACCAAACTCAGGATAAAGCTAGGAGGGAGGTGGAAAGGCACGGCCTTGCAAAATGATGCGTCTCTGGGAGGGATGCTGGGGTAAGGCAGTGCAGGCTGCCGGAGCCACTGGATTTTGCTTTGTTTGCCAGAGGCTCCTCGTGAAATTTTTAGCGGTGGGAACCCACCGACCTGCTGAAATTTGTCTTCCTCTCATTAAAGACCAATCACCAATCCTGTGTCTCCCCCCACCCCGGCTTCTGTGGAAATGTAATTAAAGACAAGATGCTTCCCCCCCGCCTCCCCTTCCCAGCCCCATCTCTCCTGGCTTTGGGAGCCCTGACTTCCCTCAGTTTCTCGTGGCATCCAAGCCAAAGCTGGGAGGTTTTACAGGACCATTTTGCAGACCTGGGAGAGGGGTCTGGTGCAGGAACAAGGAGAGGTGACCACTATTATTATCGCTTTGCTGCTGCAGCAAAACTGCTCGCTGACCGCAATTTATCCATCCCTCCATGCTTCCAAATATTTTAAGGTTCCCCATTACTTTCTCCCAACCCCGTACTTTGCTTTTTTAAATTCTTTTTTTTTTTGGACCAAATCGAGTTTATTCAGAAGATGGTAGGCCTGGAGGCTTCGAGCAGGAAAAATGTAGTTACAACATTAGCAGCTGGGACGGTTTTTACGAGCCCTGCCTTGCAGGGGTCTAGTGAAGATATTTATAGCGTGCCAGTCGCCGCGGGACCGAGGCACGGCAACTTCTCGCCTGGCAGATGGTGGGCAGGGCACTCGCAGAGATGTATACGTTTAAATATACAGCTTAAAGATTAAAGGGATTTTTTTTTCTTTTTTTTTTTTAAATCTCCCAGGCTCGTTTACACCTCTTGTTAATCAAAGAGTTTCAAAAAACCCCCAAACAATTCCCCCCATCCATCCGGAGGTCGCTCCGGTTATCAGTTCTGGTAAGGAATGTGTAATGTTGTAACTAGCATGAATAAGCAGCAAACCCTTCATCAAATATCTGTATTTTTTTTCCCCCGATTAATAATGAGGGATTGGATTGTACACTACTTTTTTTTTTAGCTATTCTGCGGTAAAAACAGAATTCTGCATCGGCACAACAGCAATACGGACTGTGCGCTGGGGATTATGTACACACAGACTAATGCTGAGGGTAGATATGGGATAGGAGGGGGGGAAAAAATGTATTTAAAAGCCCCCCCACATCTGCACTACGAGGGAGGAAAAAAAATCCACTCACTCAAACCTCACGATGGGGGGGGGAAAGCAAGGAAAAAATCTAAACAGCAGGATACGACAATAAATGGGGAAACAGCAATAGAAAAAGCACACTAGGTTAATATAGGAAAACTAGTTTCTTTATTGAGAGATCGTATATTAGTATTAGTGGAATCGTGTGTAACAATGTCATCATGCACACAATACAAAAAGGCAAGGCCCACCATGCTATGGAAGGGCAACAGAACAAAAGCAGCGTACACTGAGCAGATGTATAGGCTACAGCACATTACATTTCAGCAGGGTATGTCTCTACAGAGAGATTTACATCAGAAACTAGGTAATGTAAAAAAATACAGACCATGCTTTAGTTTTAGTACAAGAAAAAAGGTGGAGATACACAACCAAAGGATATTCGGTACAGAAAAAATTACCCACAAAATAAGAACAGGAAGTAATTTAGCACAGCAGAAAAAAATGTTATCCCTGTTTAATGGAAAACCATTTTGCCAGTCGTCTCTTTTTCGCAGCCCAGTTTTGTTCGGGTTTTTTTTTGGGGGGAGGGAGGGGGTAGGTGTTGGCCAGTTTTGGGGGTGTGCTGGCGGGACAGGACACTTGTGGCTGGATGGATGGAAGGACGGACGGGCGGGGGCGATGCCCGCGGGACAGAGGTGTCACCGCGGGGACAGGGATGCTGCGCCCCCCGCCAGCAGCTCCCGGGGGGGGGGGGCACTTTAACTCCCGCTCAACCACAGATCCCACTCCCCAACTCTTTTTCCAGCCTGATTTTCAGGGAATCGGGGCCAATCGCTGGGTTTCCTCTCCCCGACTTAGTGTATTTTTTAGAAGGTTTGGAGCAGGGAGGTGGGACCAGAGGACCCCGGTGCGGTCGCTTACAACCTCACCCGTCCTGGGGATTGTGGTTTTGGCCGCAATTTGAGGGCGTCTGCCCCCCTTCCCCCCCC
>NW_021940553.1:1935004-1935629 GCF_001715985.3 Manacus vitellinus
CGTCCGTCCACCATCCATCGCCCACCACCATTCATCCGTCATCCACCCATCCACCCATCCATCCACCACCGCCCATCCCCAGCCTATCCATCCATCCATTTGTCCATTCGTTTGTCCATCCATCCATTCATCCATTGTCCATCCATTCACCACCCATCCATCCGTCATCCGTCCATCCATCCACCCTCCACCATCCATCCATCCGTCCGTCCGTCCATCCATCATCCATCCATCCATTCACCATCCACCATCCGTACATTCATGCTTCCATCCACAATATATCCACCCATCCATCCATCCATTCTTTCACATGGATGTGTGTGCACACACGTGTACACACACATGCACACACGTGCCTGGGCTCACACGTGTGTGTGCCAGCATCCAGCGCACACCAGCACAGACACATGTAGGCGCACAGCCCCATGCACGTGTGCAGCCTGAGGCACACACGCACACACATGTGTGGCCACACATGTTCACATGTGTGGGAAACAGAGGCACACGCGCACAAACACATGCACACATATGCTGGGACACACACACCTGTGTTGGCATCTGGAATACAGGCACACGCCTCGTACACCTACACAGCCCTGTGCACATGTGCAGCCAGAGACAGACA
>NW_021940553.1:1937584-1994726 GCF_001715985.3 Manacus vitellinus
AGATGCGTGGGAAGGATTAACTTGATCCACAGGGAGTAGGGACAGCTGCCAGTGTGTGCCCTGGAGCCTCCTCCAGAGCTGCGACCCCCGCCCTAAAGGGCTCTTTTGGGTAAGTTCTCACATTGCTGCTGCGTCGAACTCCCCTCAAATGGGAGCAGGACAAGTCCCGGGTGCCCACTGCCTCCCAGTGCCCGCTCCACTGCATCCCAGTTTGGATTTCCCTTCCTACCTTGCTCCCCTCAGTGCCCCCCGGGAGGCTGTGCTGACTCTAGGGAGGGTTTTTGGGAGGGAAAGGCTGAACCTTGCCCCCCGCTGTCACCGTGCTGCTGTGGGCAGTGCTCGGCCAGCCCTGGCTCAGTATTGGCAGGCAGCACATGATGTCCCATCAGCATGGATATTTCCAAGGAAAGAGCGAAATCTGTTGTTTTGTTTGTTTGTTTTTTCACAGAATCACAGAGTGGTTTGTGTTGGAAGGGACCTTAAAGTCCATCTCGTCCCACCCCCCTGCCATGGGCAGGGACACCTTCCACTATCCCAGATTGCTCCAAGTCACATCCAACCTGGCCTTGAACACTCCCAGGGATGGGGCAGCCACAGCTTCTCTGGGCAACCTGTGCCAGTGTCTCACCACCTGCATCATATAAAAGCATCATAAAAAACCTTCTCCTCGTATCTGATCTAATCCAATTTTCCATGTTTGTGCTGTAATGAAACACTTTCTGCGCCCCTTTTGTTTCCCAGCGTGGAAAAACAACCAATTCCCACCCATTCCTATCAGCAGCAACAAATCGTTCCCAGCGCCAAGGTGTGATCTCGACCTCACTGTGTCACACACACCCTACAAAGGGACACTTCTTTAAGTGCTAAAAAAGCCTGGAGGGTGTGATGTAGCCACACCCACGCGTGAATCAGCTGAGGAGAAGTGTCCACCTTGTCTCCCCCGGCCCATCCCCACATCATGATGGATGCAGGATGGGGTGTAAAACACCCTGGCATCCCCTCCGTGGTCTCCTGAGTCCACTGCTGGCCCCGGGCCAGGGGTTGCAGCCCTGCCACCAGCCCCAGTTGCCTGAGGCAGCTGCTCTGGTGGCCCCCAGCCCCACCACGCAGTTGTCGCGGGTGTTTCACGGGGCTCAGCCCTCACTGCTGTTGCTTCACATCCACACACACATTCCCCCCTTTTCCTGAGACACCCGATACATCCCTGGGGCTTCACATGTCACGCAGATGCCGCAGGCACAGGTTGGTGTTAAAATTAGCCCTTGGCTCCCTCCTGCCCACGAGGCTCCTGCCTGTTGGTGTCCCCCAGCGCAGCTTCTGGGGTCCCAGTTTGGGGCATCCTCCTGCTTTTGCCCCAAGCTTTCCTTAAAAATTAACACCGTGGAATTCTGCTCCGGTGAGATGTTCTCCATCCTCGTGAGTGTCACATGTGACACTGGTGAAGCTTTGGAGAGGCTGGAGCACAGGGACTGGGACACTGGAGGTGTCTCACCCCTCAGTCCCACAAGGAAGGATTCTCCCTTTGGCCAGGCACGTATGGGGGATTTTTGGTAAATATAAATGTGATACAGAGCAGCTGGGAGGCGCTGGGGCACATGTGGCACATCAGCCACCTTCCTCAGGCAGCACTGAGGGTGATCATAATTCCCAGCTCATCGCCAGACCCTCTGCCCGCCTCAAAGCCCTCAGTCATTTCCTTCCATCTGATATGGGACTTTTCACCACCTCTGCAAGACCAACCTGGGTGAAGTCCTTTGGGAAGTCAAGATGGGATCAACTGGCTCAAAAACTGATGAGCTGATTTTCTTCAAACTTGGTTGTGGTTTTTTTGGCTGACTTCTGGTAGGAACAGCGGAAAGGCCCCAGGGAAGGGTGTTTTCCAGCTGTTTTGAAGCTGTGGTTGGCTCAAGGAGGACACCTTTCACCCCCAGATGCCATTTTATGGCAGGATCATGGAATCATGGAATCCCAGAATAGGTTGGGTTAGAAGGGATATTAAAGTCCACCTCATTCCAACCCTCTGCCATGGGCAGGGACACCTGCCACTATTCCAGGTTGCTCCGAGCCCTGTCCAAACTGGCCTTGAACACTTACAGGGAGGGGGCATCCATGGGATTGATGGCCTGGAGAGAACTGATGCCTCACTCCTAGTAGGGATGAAGCATGTAGATGGTGTGACCTCTTTGCTAAACAACAGTCTGAGGCTTTGATTAATTGCTGGTCTTCAGCTGCTCTTTGGATCATGATTTCCTTGGCACCACATCTTGGTGTGTCCATGGTGATACAACCAGAGCAGGACCACGGCTGGAAACCTTGGTGGTGCTTCCAGGCAAGGCTGGTGGGTCTCACAAACCCCATGACAAAGAACAGGCTGAGGGTTTTGAGGGTCTCAGCTCTTAGATGGGGGAGGCAAAAAGCCTGTAGGGCTTGGGAGACCAGCACTGGAGAAAATCCAGAGAAAAGTGACGGTGGAAAAATTTAAGGGAAAATAAGGAATGGATAGGGAAATGGTGAAAAAGGAGGGGAGATCTCTACAGCAAACCCTATTGTATCATCCCATGCCTGGGAGCAACAGCAGCCCAAATCCAAGTGGGGATCGAGAAACTGAGAGGCTTCTGGCTCGAGGAAAGGCTTTATTTGGAATTTATTTACACTGACATTTAATCTAGGGTTATTTTTCCCCTTTATTTTCTGCCTCCCTGTAATTTTCTCTCTTCTGCTTTTTACCGCCTTTCTTTTTTTTTATTTTTCTCAAAAAAAAAAAAAAAGAAAAAAGAAAAGGAAAAAAAAAAAGCAAGGTAGAGGAAATCATGATGCATTTGCTCAAAGTGTAACATTCCAGCATTTCAAATTTTCCAGCTCTATGGAGAGAAAATAAGAAAACAAGTAAAAGCCTCAGCTCCAAAGAGCAGCCATTTGGGAGGAGAGAAAGAAAACACTGTGTCACTATTTTGCCATAGCAGATGGGGTGTCAGAGGTCCAGAGAACGAAATGGAGCTGGGGAAGGGTCTGGAGCAGCAGGAGCGTCTGAGGGAGCTGGGGGGGCTCATCCTGGAGAAAAGGAGGCTCAAGGGGGACCTTCTGGCTCTGCAACTCCCTGACAGGAGGGGGGAGCTGGGGGGGGATCGGGCTCTGCTGCCAGGGAACAAGGGACAGGATGAGAGGAAACAGCCTCAAGCCGTGCCAGGAGAGGTTTAGATTGGATATTGGGAAAATTTCTTCATGGAAAGGTTTGTCCAGAGCCTGGTAGAGGCTGCCCAGGGCAGTGTTGGAGTCCCCATCCCTGGAGGGATTTAAAAGCTGTGTATATGTGGGACACATATATACTGGGGACATGGGTCAGTGGTGGCCTTGGCAGTGCTGGGGAATGGTTGGACGTGGCAAACTCGGAGGGCTCTTCCAACTAGAGTGATTCAATGATTCTACAATGTCCCCATTTATGTCTTACCATTTTTGCTAAAATTGAATTATTTTTCTTTGAGGAATTTCATTCTCCATTTGCATGGGTCTGGCAACCAACAGAATAAAGTGACTTTTTTCTGACAACTGAGAGTTGTTGCAAAATGGGAGCTGTCGATGTTTCACTGCACTGAGTCCCAAGTGGGATATTGGGGCTGATTAAATTATTACTTTCAATTAGAGTTTCAAGCACACATAGTCATTATCGACTCTTTGCCTTCCTAGGAAGAGGGCAGGGACTGGGCTTTGGGATATGTCACCCTGTTTCAAGCAGAATGACCCCAAATTCATCATTTCTCCTCCATCCTGCCTTTGTTTTTAGGGAGCAGGGGTTTTGGTGTGTTTTCCTTGGTGGTCCTCTGATGTTCTCCCCATCCCAGTATCCTGCCAGCTCCCTGCAGCAGCAGCTTAGGGATGGAACTATGACTGGTGCCAGAACTGGTGCAAAAGGAAAGCCCTCTTCTGGCAACGTGCTTTGCTGCAAAACCCCACATTTTCTGCCACTAATCAAGGACATTGTGCTATTTTATTTGTGAAATCCACTCCTTGGTTTGCACTAACCAAAAATAAGGCAAGGTCAGTGACCCCTGTCCACCTTCCCAGAGCCTGGGCTTGATATCTGGAGAAAGGACACTCCATCTGACTCATCAGTGGTTAATTACCTCAAAGTCACAGCTGGTTAATTTAATTTCAGTATTACATCTGGATGGCTCGATTTTTTTTTTTTTTTGCTCTTTCTGGGGGCTCTTTTCCCTGCCTGGGGATGGATGCTGGTTGAAAGGACAGGGCCTGGATAAGACAATGGAGTCCAGCAGGGACAGGAGAACAAAAACAAACAAACAAACAAACAAACAAACAACAACACAACATACTGGTCTTTTCACATGCACAAGCCTTTTTGTCTGTGTCTGAAGGCGCTTTCCCCCTTCCTGGGGGATGCGGAGGAGGCTGCGATGGCAGCCCGGAGCCCGTATCCTCCGGCTTTGGTGCCATCTAGTGCCTTCCCGAGGGCTGCTTCCAGCCCGGGCTTCCTGAGATAAAATATCCGTGGCCAAATTACATTAAAAACCGTGAATATTACTTCTTTTGCTGGTCGCTGGCTGCTGCTGAGAGCGCTCAGCTCCACCCACACGCCCCTAACCCAGACTTTCCAAGGGGCTGGGAGCAGGTTGAGCCAACCCTGGAGCACCAGGAACGAAGGGAATTCCTCCCAGGTGCGTGGGGATAGGGAGGATACAGGTGTAGAGTTAATTTTGAAGCATTTTTGAGAACTTTTAAGAGCATTTTGAGAGTTTTGCTGTAGCCTTGCACAAACTGGGAATGCTGGTCCAGGGCAAGACCTCATTCCATTGAGGAATGAGGGAGCTCAGCATCACCCCTCCAAAACCAGTCCTGCTGCTTACTGGGATAATAAATCATTATAATAAGACTTTTTTGGCTGGCAGGGAGCTTAGCCCCTCCTGCAAAGCATGCTCCCTGTCTTGTGCCATGCCCAGGTGGGACTGCTTTAAAAATTGCCCTAAAATTCTTCCTCTTGACAAGCAGCTGGAAGAAGGAGTGATTGTGGAAGGAGCCAAGGATTCCCCAGCTCCAAGGGGGCTGGGGTTTTTAATGGCCTGAGGCGATATTTTCACAGCATCCCAACTGCAGGAAAGGTCCTCAAATGCTTTTGAGAGGTGTGGAGGACGTTCAGGTGTGCACCAGAGGCTCATCCTCCTTTTGCAATTGGGGGAGGACAAACTAAACAGCATTTTCAACTTGACAACTTCAACAACTGTGAGCTGCCTTTTGATATTATCCCCCTTTTATTTGGATTTACTCACTGTGTTTTTGTCTCCTGCTCTGGGTATCTTAGAGAAGGGTCCAGGGAGAACTTAGAGCCCCTTCCAGTGCCTAAAAGGGCTCCAAGAGAGCTGGAGAGGGACTTTGGAAAAGAAATGGAGCACAGGACTAGGGGGAGTGGCTTCCCACTGCCAGAGGGCAGAGTTAGATGGGATATTGGGAAGGAATTCTTCCCTGTGAGGGTGGTGAGGCCCTGGCACAGGTTGCCCAGAGAAGCTGTGGCTGCCCCATCCCTGGAAGTGTTCAAGGCCGGGTTGGACGGGGCTTGGAGCAACCTGGGCTAGTGGAAGGTGTCCCTGCCCATGGCAGGAGGTGGAACTGGATGATGTTTAAGGTCCCCTCTGACCTGAATCATTCAGTGATTCTGTGATTCTGTGAAACCTCCATCCTGCTCTTCATTTTGCCACTGTTGACTTCTGATGGCTTGAGTCTGCCCTGGGTCACCCCAAAGTTCACCTGCACCCGTCTCCCCCACCTCTTCAAACCGAGGGAAAACCGTGGGGGGGAACCCACTCTGATGAAAATAAGATGGAAAAAACAAAACCCATCTGAATGAAGAACGATATCGAGACCGGTTTTATATCTCTGTGCTGCAGAGGAGGGGCAGCACAGTGCTCTCCGTGGACTTTGGCTGCACAAAGGGAGCCCAAGGGCTGGACTGGGGCTGTCTGATGGTTGTCAACAGGAACACACCTACAACACACCAGTGGCACTGAGTGCATCACCACAGGTAAACACCCAGCCTTCAATTATTCAAGGCAGGGCGTCTGCTCACTCGCTGCAGCCTGAGTAATGCACGACCATTTGAGCAGTTTCACACCTGCCCTGGGGCCAGCAGGCACCAAAAACCCACAAGACTGTGTTAGGTGTTAAGGGACAGGCTGAGTCTGGTTATTTAGCACGTTCTGGGGTTGTCAGAGTAAACCTCCACCTGGCCCTGAGCACCCGGGGGAGATTGTGCTGATTCCTGCCATGCTCCTGGCTTTTCCTGGGTCAGACGTGGTTTGTGGACACGTAGTGACACACAGTGATTGGATTTTTCATCACAGAATCACAGAATATCCAGAGTTGGAAGGCACATGCAAGGATCGTGGAAGTCCCACTCCTGGCCCTGCACAGGACACCCCCAAAAATCCTGCCCTGTGCCTGTGGTTCATCACTTCAGGGACTTTTTTTAGGGAGAGGTATTTTGGAGGTTGGTGGTAAAACATAGAAATGGGGGTGTTTCTACAGGCTGGTACTCCCACATCCCATGGTATGCCAGGATTTTATCTGGATAATCTCCATCTCTTACCTGCCTGGAGCTGAAAACTCTTCCCTGAAGAGCTCTGGTCCTTTGACAGACTGAAGGTGAGCTCCTGTCACTGCCTGTCACAGAATGGTTTGGGTCAGAAAGGATCTTGAGGCTCATCTCATTCCAAGTCCCTGCCCTGAGCAGGGACACCTTCCACTGCCCAGGTTGTTCCAAGCCCTGTCCAACCTGGCCTTGGACACTTCCAGGGATGGGGCAGCCACAGCTTCTCTGGGCAATCTGTGCCAGGGCCTCACACCCTCAAAGTAAAGAATTTCTTCCTAATACTCCATCTAACTCTGCCCTCTGGCAGTGGGAAGCCCCTTGTCTGCCTCTCCAGGCCCTTGTAAAAAGTCCCTGTCTGTCCTTCTTGTCAGCTGCCTTCAGGTACTGTCCAGCCCAGTGTTCACCATGGAACTGGAGAGATGACACCAACAATCCCAGGGAAGATGCAGCATGCACCAAGAACCATCAGAAACAAAAACGACTTGACAAAATACCCCAACCTGCATTTTTCTTCTTTGAGATGCATCTCACAGAGAGGTTGGGCCTATTTCCCACCCTTGCTGAGCAGGTTAGAAATCGTTCTCACCAGGGATATGTTCACAAACTGGAGTTTTGGCCACATCACTCCACCATGCTGGAGATTCCCCTTCTGCCCAGGGGTTGGGGATCTCCTCCAGAAGCAGGAGGCAGAGCTGGGGGAGCAGTTTCGGAGTCACTCAGCATCTGCCCTTGATGACATCCTGCTCCTGTGAGTCCCTTCTTTGTTGGCCCCCCATGTTATGGGGATGCCCCCACCATTCCCCCAACGTCAGCACAAAGGGAGGTGTCAGTGAGATGCCAGGAAAGAGCTCTGAGGTGCTTGGACAGTGATTTGTCACTGGCAGAGCTCCTGTGTGGGGTATTTTTATTTGGTGGTTTTGTCACATGCGGTCCAGGGAGAGTGTAAATAAATGGACCTAAAAGGAAAGTGTAATCATGTGGAAAGGCAAGAAAATTACCTTTTCATGCATCTCCATCATAACCCATGCCAGGTAAGATGAGTTTTGTGTGAGAACACATAACACGAGTGACACAGTTCCCATTAGGATCTTGAAAGCATCACTCCAGCCCAGCCACTCCAGACTTGAAAGCTCCTCTTTGGGTTTAGGGCCACTGCCAGCTCATAACACCGTGGATAAACATCTCCTGTGTACCTGCAGTCCCACAGAGGGGGGTTTGAACATGCCCTGCTTCAAAATGGCAGCCTCCTATGGAGATCCATGTGGCCAAACACTGAGGCATCCAGAGGGTCACAGCTGGAAAGGTGAAGGGGGAAAAACTGAGAGTAGGTTTGGATGGGATATTGGGAAGGAATTGTTGGCTGTGAGGACAGTGAGGCCCTGGCACAGGTTGCCCAGAGAAGCTGTGGCTGCCCCATCCCTGGAAGTGTTCAAGGTCATGCTTGGAACGACCTGGGATGGTGGGAGGTGTCCCTGCCTATGGCCGGGGGTTGGAATGAGATGATCTTTAAGGTCCCTTCCAACCCAAATCATTGTTTGATCCTATGATTGGTGTGACAATGGAGTTCAGCAATGTTAAATTTAAGGTAGACGTGAAAGGACCTGGCAGAGAGGAAATGGGAAAGGTTTGGGTGTCCTCAGTCAGGGGCCGGACAGGAGCTTGAAGGCACAGATAAGCAAATGCCATGCTCAGCATTTCGTCAGAGGCACATGTAGGAAAGCCCCTGGAAAAGGCACCAGCCAGGCTCCAAGGAGTTCTGCCTTCAATTCACATCACTACAGCAATGAAAAACGAATTTGACAGAGGACTCTTGTTTCTTTTCCCAGCCCTGGTGTGGTTGCCCTGGATTCACCCAAAGCTGCCGATGCAGCGAGTACATGTAGGAAATTATCTGAAGTTAAACTTTCAGACAGCTTTCCCCTGCCCACTCCAGCTTTGCCCTGAGATTGTCTGAAAGATATTTCCTTCCCAGTGGCTGGCACTCAATTCTAATTTTAAATTGAGTTGCAAATCTAGATGACTAACCAGCTCCAAGAGAAAACTTCCAAGGGGCATTTATGAATCAGCAGTTGCAAGGACTCTCAGGAATGCATTCGCTTTTCATAAACTCCTTGGTGTCAAGATATAAACTTGGTGGGGGCTGGGTCCTCATCTGCTCTTAGGTGTCAGTAACAGGAGGACTTTAATTCACCTTCTTTGCACCAAAGACGAAAGTAAATGCAGTGTTTGTCCCTCCCAAGTTTGCATTTTGCAGGTGTTCTGCTCCTTTCCTGTGCAGAAAGGAGGGAAATGAAATCCCTGGAATGCTCTGGAGAAAAGGCCACAGCAGCTGATATTCACAGATGACAACCCTAAAAAGGAGAGGGGAAACTGAGTAGTGTATCAGCCAATGGAGGTGATGCACTCTACAAAGGACAACATTTACAGATTCTCCAGGGAACTGGGGAACTAATCCACTTAGCAAAAAACTTTCAGTCCTCATTTCAAGGCAGACAAACTAAATTTTCAGCCACAAAATTAATCTGCATCGCGGTGAATTCACTGGGGAAAGCAATACCAAATCTAACCTAGTTTTGGGTAGTTTTGGTCAGTTCTTGTGTTTGCCACAGAAATGACAATTACCACAAAGCCAAGTGGCTCCTACATAAAGAGGTGCCAAGTGCCACAGGAGAAATTTTAAGCTTTCCCTTCGGTGTATCTTGAAGTCTACAGACTCTGGGTGTGACTTGGTGATGGAGAAAAAAAGATTCAGGAGATACAACATCTGTCCTCTTCTCACATCTGCACCAAACTCCACGACATATGATACACATGAAACAAAACCCAAGTCTGGTGTCCACCTCCACAGCCACCACCAGACCCAGAATTTGTTTTTTCAGGCTTCACAAACCCCATGGACTCAGTGGAGCTGAAAACCAAGTCGCTTCACTCTCATTATCCATATTGATATTTAAAATACATGGATAAATGGCTTTCCTCACTTGCACCGAGAGCTTCCTCATGTAATAAATACACAGTAAACACTGGAGAGGCACTGAATTATTATTATTATTATTCCTATTCCCATTTTGCCTGTGAGAAGGCTGGCAGGCAGCAGGACCCTAATTGCACAGTGCAATTGTACTTACCATCCCATTCCCTTCTTTACTTGTCGCTGTAAATTCCCTGGTGTAATTTGGTGGTTCTCCAAACACTTTTCTGACTGGCACCACCTCCTTGTGGTCAGTGAGGACTTGCCCAGAGCTTCACAGCTGGTCTGCACCTCCTTTCCCAGTAGCAGCAGGTCTGAGCCTGTCAGCACTGTCTGGCTGTGTGAGGAAATCCCAGTGTCTCGTTGGTCTCACTGACCAGCAGAAGATGCCTGGGAGGATGGGACAGGGGGATAGAGTCGGAGAAATAACGGTGTGAAGGGTGCTCAGACACCTGAAGGACTGAGGTGTGGGGGGAGGTGGAGGTTGTGCCAAAATCGCATCCCTGGAAGGGATTCTGCAGAGCCTCCAGCACAGGGAGGACATGGAGCTGCTGGAGTGAGTCCAGAGGAGGTCATGGAGATGCTCCAAGGGCTGGAGCCCCTCTGCTCTGGAGCCAGGCTGGGAGATCTGGGGGGGTTCACCTGGAGAAGAGAAGGATCCAGGGAGACCTGAGAGCCCCTTCCAGTGCCTAAGGGGGCTCCAGGAGAGCTGGAGAGGGACTTTGGACAAGGGACTGGAGGGACAGCACAAGGGGGAATGGCTTCCCACTGCCACAGGGCAGGGTTAGATGGGATACTGGGAAGGAATTCTTCCCTGTGAGGGTGGGGAGGCCCTGGCACAGGTTGCCAGAGAAGCTGTGGCTGCCCATCCTGGTGTCCAAGGCGGGTTGGACGGGGCTTGGAGCAACCTGGGATAGTGGAAGGTGTCCCTGCCCATGGATAATCTTTAAGGTCCCTTCCAACCAAACCATTCTGGGAGTCTGTGATAGGCAACAGCCACTTGTTACTGGTACCTGAACATCTCCTGGCACCCCCTCCAGCACTACAGGGAGAAGTGTTAGTCCTGCCCTGGTCTGAGAGATAAAAACAAGATTCTGCAGTCGGGAAATCACTTTTCCATTCTGGACATGCAAAACTGCATGTGTTACTGCATGTTACATACATGCTGTATGTGTTACAGCAGGGAACACATGCTGTATTTGGGCAGCTGTAACCCAGATCTTAAGGATTTATTTTGGACATATGACAAACTGCAGCACATTTGATGAAAGTGGAAAATAAAAATTCCAAACAAATTGACGTTGTTTAAATAATACACTCTATTTTATTTTGTCTTAAAATAGTTTAACCTTTATTCTACAGACTTGTTTCAAAAAAACAGAAGGTCTCATCTTGCACCAAAAATATATATATTTATATTTATATAACACTCTGTTTTATTATTATTTCTCTCCAAAGACCATTAAATACTAGATGGAAAATGAGAACTAAATAGTGAGTGTTGAGAAGAATCAATTTTTTTGTTGGTTTTTTTTTTTTTTTAAAACTAGAGTTGCACATTTTAAACATTTATATTCTAAGCAGTGATTTGTCTTCACTATAGAAGATTCCAAGTTCACACTCCAGCAATTCAGGAACTGCTAAACCCTGAAGGGCTCGAGCCAATGCACACTGAGGTCAATGGAAAGCCCTGCACCGACCCCAGTGGGTTCTGGATCAGGCCCCAAGTGCATTGGTTCTTAGCCATACAATGGCTGACTTTTCTCTTTCTTGCTTAGAAGAGCAAAACCACCCAGGCACATTTTGCTCTTTTTTAAAAAAAATAACAGTTTAAAAAAAAAAAAAAAAAGAGAGAGAGAGAAACAAAACCAAACCATTTCCTAACCCTAAGCTATCCAGTGATTGTGTTTTTCAGAGCACTACCCTTTAAAATCTCTTAAGAATACGAGAAAATACGTAGTGTTTTAAATAAAAGAAAACCTGCGTCGGACTGCAATATGTGAGTTGTTTAAACAAACACAGTGCACAAATGGAGGAAGTTTGGTTAGGATGCAGTTGTTTTTATATATACATGGAAGTCACATCATATACAAACTGAAAAAAAAACCGAGGAGAGTTAGTTTGCATTTTTTCACGGAAGGACTGCAAACGGGTCCCTGCAGCTTTCTTCAAAACTGATCTCCAGGAGACTTTGTGGAACAGGGAGAAGCAGCCACACTAAGCCCCTGTTCCAGAGTTACCTCTACAGCAGGTGTGTGAGCCCATGGAAATGACTGAGGTGCGCGATTAAAACACCGGGAGGAGGGACCAACGGAGAGCAGTGCGGGGGGCTTTTCCCTACTGCACTGCCAAGGGGCTCCATCCACACTCCCCTCCCTCCCAACCCCCCTTCTCCCGGGAAAGAAATCGGTCACTAGAAGCACCACATACATTTTTCTGGCCATGCAATAATACACTTAATGTTCAGTGTTTTAGAAAGCTGGAAATTGGAGTATCGATCCCTTACCTACTCATCTTGTAAAGTGCAGTCCAAACTGTTCTGCTTATGGGGAAAAAGAGATGTTTGTTACTGACTATACCGGGCTGTTTTTCCTTTACGTGACAACACAGGCAGTTCTATTTTTAATTTGTTTTCTTCTGCCCACAGGTAAAACTGTTGGAAGCCAAATAAATCTCAAAACCAGCCAGCACGAAAAGAAAGCAGAACTTCCCGTGTCCTGACCACCCCTGTTCAGCCCTAACTGCTAAAAAAATCTGAAGACAGAGCTGTAAAAAATTCCCACCAAAAACATCCAGAATATGAAGGAACATTTTAATTGCACGAGAGACTTTAAAAGTGAATAATATCATTCTGTTAGAAGTCTAATCTTTGGTTTTTGCCTTGAGAAAGGCTCAAAATGACAGATGAGGGGCAGGAATTTCCATACACACCACAGAAACCACAGCCCACTAAACTGAGTAGTTCCACTGATTTCTGTAAATATTCTGGTAGAAAGAATCTGAATCACGCCCTAAAAACAATTCTAAAACTCGCATAAGAGGCAAGATTTAAAGCCATATAGGCTAGAATCCTGCAGGGTGCAGTTTATTAATTAAACGACAACAACAACAAAAAAATCACAACCTTAGGTTCTGATTCTGATCCTGCAACATCTTTTAGGACAGTGTTTTAAGCACTTAAGTGGCCCCACAAGTTCTCGGGAACAGTCTCAGCTGAACACCAGCAGCTGCCAGTGCTTTGCCAGGCTGGGGCTTTGGAATTTGCTTGTTTGGGTTTTTTTTTTATTTTTTTGAAGTGGTGAATGAAGCAAATAAGCAACAGGAGAAATGAGGACTACGAGCAAAACGTTTAGTTTCTCCATCTCCTCCAGGCAATTCTTGGATAAAGGTAAAAAAGTTCAGCTATAATTAAAAAGGAGAGGGATGCTGGGCCTTTTTATTACCTTTTCCTGTGCTTTTGCAATAATCAGCTGCTACTAAGTCACTACTATTATTACTGTTTTAGCCATATCAAGCCGTGGGAAATGATCAGTGAAACACAGTAGTCAAGTAGACAGAAGATTCAGCACTGAATAAACTATAAATTATACTGAGAATAAAAATGCTTTAATTAAAAGCTGTTCAGTGCATAAGTTATGGGCCGTTTGCATTAAAGACAGTCCCTCCTGCTGGTAACACAACCAAATCAGCTTGTGTATGAACACTCTTGGCCCAGACTTCAGAAGTGTTGAATACCCCCAGTTCCACTGAAATCAGTGAGGACACACCATTCCTCAAAATCACTGATGCTCACACAGCAACACACTAACTCCTACTAACAAACTCAATATTACTGATAAGTTAAAAACGTTCTGGAGTCGGGAGGAGGGGAAGGGAGGGAGGATGTAAGTTTTGCACACAGTTATTTCTTCAGATTAACACGCACACGTTAGTAAACTGTAGATGTGTTTTAAATTCGGTGCTGTTAATCTGAGAGGAATCCCCCTTTGAGAAGGCAAAAAACCCTTTTAAGTCATACTGAAGTCGTACTACATTCTTATGGACATGAAAAAGACGTCGTGAGTTTGAATTTCATAGTGCCAAGAACGGGGTGGGGAGGGGGCTCCGAAACTCAAGGTTTAATCATGAACTTCTGTGCCACAAAGGGGAAGAGGGGAAGGGGACGGGGACACAGTGACACGGGATTACAGCAGGAATTTGCGCCTGGTGTCCTCATCCAGGGTGAGGTCCACGACTTCTGGGGGTGAGGACCAGTTCTGCTGGGGAGCCACTGCTGTCCATGACTGTGTTTGCTGGGCGTTGATGAACTGAGAGCTGCGCTTCCAGGAGGACACGCTCTGGATCACGCCTCCCCTGGGATGCACACACCTGCAGCAAGGCAAAAAAAACCCACAGAGGATTATTGCCACTACTGAATTCAGGCACCAGAGTCTCAGCTGAAGGGTTTTATCACTTAGGCATCTGGTTAACACGTCCCTCTCTGAACTGCCCTCATGGATTTGCCATTTGTAGAGTCTGTGACATCCTAAATGCCCAGGAAACAAAGCTGAGAGTAAATTTAAACTTGGGGAGGGGGATTAAATTATTTATAAGAAATGGGTTCTGCCAGTGGGTGTAAAGTGATAATCCTTAAAAAGTATGTGCATGGATCCCAAGGATCCTGAAGAAGCCTGCCCCACCATGTGTAGTACCCTAATTCAGAAGCACAGTGTCCTGCTGGCAGCTTTACCCACTGGACTTTTAAAAACAGAAATATTTGAAGTGAGGCTGCATGAGACAAAAAGAAAAGCCATCTTGCTATATTAAATCAAACCCGTGTTAAAATACTTTCACTACAATAATTGCAAACGAGATGTTGTTAATTACATTATGTCTGATTTTTGTTTTGGTCTTCTTAACTAAAAATTACAAATGTGCTGGGAAATGCTCACTGACGACAGCACAGCGTCACTTCAGCGAAACATTTAAGCTTTCAGTGATTAAATCATGTATTTAAAGGTAAACACAGGCTCAGGTGCCTCGCTGAAGCAAGATACATAGGTACTTATTTACACATCATTTTTACCTATTATATTCATAGCAGATATGTGACAAATGAAGCAAAAGTTAACAGCAATTAGAAAAAAAGAAAAGCAAAATGAAAGACAGACTAATCTTGCTTCATGCTGAAGTGATGACAGGAATTTACAGGAGCCTTTACGATGATCACTCCATTCCCAGCTGTAAAATCTTACACAAGCACCAGTAAAACTCCATACCTACTGCTCCCAAAAATTGTTTTGCTCCTGGTAAGCTCTGGTGGTGGCTGTAGCTGCTCCTGGCTGCACAGATAAATATGAGGTGTTCTGGCTGCTGGGGTAACCTTTTCCCATTTCTTTGTGCATTTCAGGAACTCTGACTTTCTGCACTGATCAAATATCCCTGACATTTACACTTTATTTATTCTAACTTAAGGTCGCGCTATTTATTCTCTCCAAAACTACTTAGGTTATGCTCAGCTTTCTTGGTTCTGGTTGGAGTTTCATGAAATAGAATGAAAAATCTCATTCTCTGAGCTGTAACTTCTCTGAATATAAATGTCTCATTGTCTTCTCAGATGCGCTGTTTAGTTTTAGATGTGATGTTCAGAATGGCTTTTTTATTGCTTCTTCAGTCTTAAAAATACATACTTAAAGTATACATCTACAAAGGCTTAGCAATAAGAGATTGGAACTCTAAGAAATGTATGGGATTTCTTTCTTTTAAAGCTTTCTTAAGAAGAAATACTTTTAGGCATAACTGACAAGAAAAGGTTGTAGACAAAGCAAATTAAATACGATGTTTGGTCTCGGGGACTATGGTCCATCACTGTGAGAACAGTCCTCAACGCTTAGGCAAAGCCAAGACTAACTTTTCCTCTTGAAGATGACAAAAACCAAGCCATAAAATATCTCGTAGGAATGATATCCCAGAAAAATAAAAGTGTTTATCCTCAAACAAGTCACGTAAGCAGCCAACAGCAAAACGTTCAGTCAAACACGAGCTCAGGGAACATGCTTCCAATCTGCAGCTAAGGGGAGATACCAAGTAAAGGCAAAAAAAAAAAAAAAAAAAACCCAAAACAAAAGGTGGTAAAAAAAAAAACAAACTAGGAAAAAAAAATCCCAGAGGAAAACTGTTTTATACACATGCATGATTAAAAATTAAAATCTACTGGGGAAAAAAAATCAAAAAAAACCCAAAAACATGACTTGGTGTCCTAAGTAGATGCCAAGTAATATTCCAATGATGAGAAACAGCACCAATTCACTAACAGTCTGAAAAACTACAGATGATGGACAAACCCCAGGGTGTCACAACTCAGGACAGGGAGTACAGAGCACGATAAAAAACAGCAAAGAACAGAACCCAAACATCACACTAAGCATGCAAAAAATACTGATCAAAAACCTAAACCTTGTCCAAACAACAACCCTGTCAGAAGCCCATCAATACTTCATAACTGCAAGCCTAGACTTGCAAGAGAAATAAAACTCTAAATAGGATTCAAACAACTGGAACGTGTGAGAATTCAACGGGGCTGGTAAACACTAGTCTGTGAGAGATGGGAGGTGGGAGATGGTTACAGGAACAAAGAAAAGCACAGAAGTGTGCTTTCAGTCCAATTTGCTGAAATTACTTCAGTCCATATCTACTAAAACTCATTTTTAACAGCAACTCTGTGTTTAGTTCTTTCCATTCCTGTACGTGCTGAGCATTACCAAGGCAGCAGCATGGGAAGCTTTCCAACAGGGGACCGCAACAGACGGGCTGTGTGTGCACAGTGCCAGACAGATTTACACCAACTAGTGCTGGAGGGCAAGTCCACACCCCTTATCATTAGCACAAAGATCCTCCAAGCCCTGGGTCTGCTGGATAAACAGCCCAAGGAATTAGTATCTTCCAAAAGAGTTGGCCATGCAAGGACTTTCACTGCTCTAAAAGCAAAGACTAAATCTCTCTCACTACAGGACCTGAAAATTCCCCTTCTTCACATCCAACAGCACCAGGCTGTGCCCACACCATCTTTAAATTTCCTGCATGGGAAATTGGGTCCTGCACACCTGCCTTCTTCTTTCCTCAAGGAAGATGCAGTGAAGGGACATCAAGGAAGAGCTCTGCTTCTTGTCCCAGCTCTGTTCCTTGTCCCTCATGCCCCTCCTCTGTCTCCAAGCACCCACCTACCAGCAGGCTAGTTTGTATACTGTTTTAACTTGCTTTTATTCCACCAAATTCACACTCCACATTATATGAACAGGCCAGTCATGCTCAACTACTTCATAATATCTGAAGCCAAGGAAAGATCATAGACTAAAGATGAAGAGCAAGGGCAAAAAATGCCAATCAAGAATAACAACTGGAGCCCAGCTGGACAGGTTTTTTTCTGAGCATGAGAGAAACCACTGGCACCCTTACCCTCATCTGCTTTTGGGATTTGAACTCTCTTGTATCTTGAAATAAAAGCAAGATTCATAATGATCCAATTTTTAATCTAGAGGGGTTATCTTATGACACTAGGCATTGAAAAATTCATATTATTTTTACAGCTACTGATTAATTAAGCAAAGTAGAAGCTGATAAAAAACTTCATATTTTGAAAGGAAACAAGAACCCACATAAATATTTTTGCATGTTCACATATTCCTTTAAACTCTGAATTCCTGATGTTTGTACATTTGGTATCTCAATATTTGGTGTTTAAATACCACAAACCTTTAGCCAGTTAATGTTTGTTATCAAACATTATCAAGTATCAAAGATATCAAGATATCAAAGTTTAATCTGAATACTTATCAATTTGGTCAAGTTCTAAAGAGAAACACATTCTGACACCACTGTGACCAGCAGAACAGAAGAAACAACTGCAATGTTGTTTCTTGCATCAAAATAACTATTAGAGCAAGAAAAAATAACTCATACCTGGCATGTTCCTGAACTCCAACAATCTCTACTTCGCTATCAGAAGAGGCAATATTAATTTCTTCATTGGCCTGGGCATTACCAGAAGAGGTTTTGTCACCTGCAAGGAAGCCTGGATCCAAACGACCTATGGATGGTGAAAATGGAAATACAGCCTATGTTTAACAGCTTACACAACTCAGAAGCCACTGGAAAAGGAGTTTCTCAACCTAACAACAAAATCAAACAAACAAACAAAAAAGGGATTGAGACTGGAAAATCTTATTAGATCAAATCATTCAATCTCCAGTTCATCATCTGATACACTAAATTTAACCAGTGTCAACAGCTCTAGTGATGGTGTTATGATACAAATGTGAACACAGACCGACTGTTCCTGATGCAATTAGAATTTCCAGATGCAATTTTGCAACAATGCTAAGAGTTAGATTGTGCTTAAATCCCTTTAACTTAAAAATACAAAACAATCTAACCAAACTCAATGACACTGTGGCAAACACAGCCTATATGCTGGACAGAAACATCACACACATGAAAGGAAATTAATTTATTTTCTTTTAATAGAAAACTAGGGGAAGCTGGTCAATGAAAAAAACACAGCAAACCCATCAGTTTCTGGCTGTGCTGCTTCACACATCTGCTCTAACATTATTAAAAATATTTGAAAAAAAATCTGGTTTTCATTAAGTCCCATATACTACAGGGCTTTTTTAATTACAGTTCCTCCATGCTATCCAGTTCATCAGTCTGTCAAACAACAAACCCTCTCTAAATACAGCAATTGTGGCAGGTTTTTGTCTTTTCTGCCAAGTACCCCTAAGAAGGTTCTGCACCCCAATTAGTGAAGCTGTGTTGAGTCATATTAAATAAAATTTGCATGGAAAACACAAAGCAGACAAATTTATTATTTCTTTCACAGGAAATAGATTTTTTAAAAAATCATTAATGAAAAGATTTAACTTCTACTCTTTTCTTTTTTTTTTTTTTAGGAAAAAGAGAAGACAATTAATTCTACTGTCTGTCATTAGCCTGGGGGGTGCTGGGCAGCCCTGAAGTAGGTGACACTACCAGCTTCTCAGAAACCACTTGCTCAGCTGTTATTACACAGGGGAACAATCATTTGTCAAGCAGGCAATTTGAGAGGAGGTGAATATTTTATGTGTATCCAGTTCGAGTGGACACATCCTCAGAAGATGAGAGGAGGAGGAAGCAATAACGATCCGGAGGATTTCAAAGGTGTGAGAACATGCAGAACTGATTATACCTCCAGGCAGATCAAGGGGACAGAGAGAGAAGAAATTAAACTTGAAACAAGTGCCAGGGAAACCTTCTAATGACCGCTTCAAGCACTTGGAAAAGATGCAAATAGAATCACAGAATGGTTTGGCTTGGAAAGGACATTAAAGCTCAACTCATTCCACTTCCCTGCCATGGGCAGGGACACCTTTCACTATCCAAGGCTGCTCCAAGCCCTGTCCAACCTGACCTTGAAAACTTACAGGGATCCAGGGGCAGCCACAGCTTCTCTGGGCAACCCATGCCAGGCCCCACCACCCTCACAGGGAAGAATTCCTTCCCAGTATCCCATCTAACCCTGCCCTGTGGCAGTGGGAAGCCACTTCCCATTGTCCTGTCACTCCATGCTCCTGTAAATAGTCTCTCTCCACCTTTCTTGTAGGGGCAGAGACTGTTGTAGGGGCTGTATGTTCAGTTTTTGGAAAGCCAAGACCCCCGGTGCAACATCTGATCAGGATTAGCAAGGGAAGGAACCCCATGTGCTGCCAGGTGCCTGAAGGGGTAATTTCCACGTCACAAGACAAAAAATGTTTGTCAGCTGAACTTAAAATGAATTAATAGCCCAGGCAGACTTTTCCTAACATTACAGTTCAGCTGAAAGTTTCTTGGCAAATATCACTGACTGCCAGAAAGCCCAAAAATGGGTCATGGGTATTTCTTTATTAGAAGTGGCTGGTCAGACAGTGAAACATGAAATGGGAGTGCTCAGAGACTTTGATTCATGTGCTGGTGCCTCCAAACTGTCAGAGGGCAGGGTTAGATAAGATATTGGGAAGAAATTCTTGGCTGTGAGGGTGGTGGGGCCCTGGCACAGAGAAGCTGTGGCTGCCCCATCCCTGGAAGTGTTCAAGGCCAGGTTGGAGAAGGCTTGGAGCAACCTGGGCTAGTGGAAGGTGTCCCTGCCCATGGCAGGGGATGGAACTGGATGGCTGTAGTATCTTGTATTAATGCCACACCACCCTTCTGCACCTTCTTCTAGACAGGCTAATTTCTGACAGAGGGGTAAAGCAGAGCAGCTTTTAAACAGCCCCAAGAAGAACCCTCAGAGGTATAAAACTGTAGTCCCAAAAAGCTTTCATATATTACCATAATTTAAAGTTCAGACAACAAAAAGATAATCAGCAGTAGTGAAACCATGATTAGCAGAGTAAACATTGCAAGATTAGCTGATATAAATCAGGATTACAGCACACAGACAGATTTACAGCCTCTGGCCATACAAATTTCATGCCTTATAACATGCCCACGCTGTTAATTTCTTTGCACAAATGTTGTGATGATGCCCAAAGTGATGCCTTGTTTGCCCTACAACACCAGGGCTTGCAAAACAGCCCCAAAATATTTGCCCATGCACAAGGATGTGATAGCACAGTAAGATTTTTCACTGAGATAGAGCTTAAGTTGTTGTTGTCTTCCCATGGGAACACATTCTTTCATGTCTGCTAAACTAGATGCTGGCTGAAGATTAAATCTGTGAACAAGGTGCAAGATTTGAAAATTCTGCTTTCCCAGTGTGCAACCCTAGACAGGGTAGGAAAAGGCCAGGACTGACAAAGGTGCAGTCAGATGTGTACAGAGGCTGCAGGGCTCTGGGACAAGGTGTGTGCAGGAGGAAAAAGAGATTCATCCTCTCAGCTGCTGACACGGCCAAGGCACCGGGACCAAATCTGTTTGAACATGTTCCCACAGGGCCAGGGATGAAGAAGTCTCTTAAAGTTTTCTAGTTTTCTTTTACCAGCCTCTACCTTGCAAGTCCCCTCGGATATAGGTGGAGGAAGGAAGAAAAATTTGTACCAGCACTGCAGCATTTTAGGTGGAAAGTGGAAGAAAGCTGGGTAAGAAACATTACTTTTTATTTCCTTACACTCCTTTGCAGTATCAATCCATTAGTGCTATATAATTCAGGTGATTTCAGCTGTTCTAATTCTTTTAAAAATCACTTGATAGAGGATGGGGCTTGTTAGTGGGCAAGTAGCTGCCAGTCAGCTGCTATCCTGCAAAAAATACCAATGAGCTTGGAAAACGTAGGTGAGTTTCAAAAAGGTTGGAACAACATCCAGCCAGGGGCGACAGTGAAAACAATGCACATGGATTCTCATATTTAAATTATGGACTTGTCAGCTCCACAGTGCTGGACTATCTCTTTTAAAAAGCCACATATTTGTATTTCTTTAAGCCTTACAGACAATGAAAAGTATGTCAGAGCCACCACGACACTCCCAGTGTGAGTGCCCTGTGGCAGGACACATTTGGAAAACACAGCATAGAACACAAACCTGTTGTGCTCCACCACGGCAGGAAAGAACTGTGCCTTATGCAGCTAAAAATCCTGAGGTGGGTATTAAAATATCAAGTGGGAAGGAAGGCAGTGTGTTGGCACACCAGGCTGTGGGATGAAGTCGATAGGAAATACTCCCTGGTGGCATCCAAAGCACAGAAACGTTTCACATTGTTGTTTAACTCTTTTGTTAGTGAAGAGTTACAAGCACTTAAGTGAAGCTGAACAATTTTTATGAGCTACATGAACTTCTCTGAAGTCTTCCACAGTACTCCTGCCCTTGCCTTCCTGAAGGGAATTTCTTTGCTATCTCTAGATGCTAAGCCCACCTACCAGCATCTTTTCACCCTTCATCTTTACTTGATGCTGGGCTGTCCAGTTTTCTAAGGGATGCTGGAAATGCGGATGGAATATGGGAACAATTAATGCTTGTATTTTAAAGATATAAAGAGATAAACAAAAATAAAAGACATACACAGACAATTCCAAAATGCAAAATGAGATTATGACCAGTTGACTGGCTGGTGGCATGGGCCATCACAATCAATCATTCAGGAACGAGTTTAGTTCACTTTCACTTAAGAAAACTCCCAACAACAAAACCCCACACCTAAGTTTCCCATAGCACTTAGAGGGAAAAGGAGGAGAAAAAAATAATTAAGAAAACTAGTGTCAAAAATACATTGCAGGAATCTTTGTCAATTTCTGTCAGTTTTATTTTGGAATAAACGTCACACCCTTTTAATAAGCACCTGCCCTGTCTTCTCACAAAATTCACACAGGGAGCTTTCACAGCTGTATAAACTACAAAAACACTGAGAGAAAGAAAGGGAGAGACACCAACTGCGATGCTGGAACAAATGTCAGAGGCAGAGAATTTAAACAAACCTGTGTCAGCACTCATTTCATCCAGCAGCCCTCTG
The DNA here is from genome assembly GCF_001715985.3 of Manacus vitellinus. Taxonomy (NCBI): domain Eukaryota; kingdom Metazoa; phylum Chordata; class Aves; order Passeriformes; family Pipridae; genus Manacus; species Manacus vitellinus. Next base: position 1,959,589 of record NW_021940553.1, read on the forward strand.
GTTCTCCAGGCAGATCCCGACTCTTGACTATTGTGCTCTTGAACTACTGCAGCCGCCAAGAGATTGTCCACATTTACCACTTCTGGGTCCGAGTTCGTGTCCGATATATCATAGTGAGCCACAATGGGGGGGCCATCTGCAGGAGAGAAAAGCAACACGGGTTAGAAGTGTGAAAGGCACCTCTGAACGTACAAATAATTTGTTTAAGGATTAATGCAACATCCTATGTGGAGCTCTTCCAGTTTATAGCAATGAATTATATGAATTATTAAACTTCGGTTAATGAACGCAGCCTGGGATTACAGAGACATTTTAACTTTGGCATACACAGAAAACACAAGTGTAAGAGAAACACGTTTATCAAAGGATCAGTTATTTGCGTATTTTTTACATTAACCCATAAACATCTCCATATCTGACAACGTTACATTTACAATCTTTAAAGGATAAAACCTTCACTTTAAAATAAAAGATAATAAGTCACAGGACATTAAATTTGGCAGACAAGGTATTTATCTAGAGAATTTTACAGAAGTCAAGTGACAGGTTACATTATTTTATTAGGGCTGATTGAATAAATCTAACGTTTTCATATAGCTGATCCAGTAACAATAAATTTTAACATTAGGCAACTTTCCTTTCATAACATTTACCTGTCAAGGGCAGGGGAATTTTTAAAAATTGCAAATTTTTTTGGTGTTTTGTTTTGTTGTTTTTTCGTTTTGTTGGTTTTTCTTTTTAAGATCAAGAATAACAAGAAACAAAAATATATGCACAATGACAAATATGCTTTTCATTCAATAGGATTACCATATGCATTTTTGGCCACCATAATAAAGGAGGAAAGAGGGAGATAAAATTGCTTACGTGATTCTGAAATCTGTTCTTGAGGAATAACAAAAAGCTATTTTTCCATCTATTTTGTTAGCACCGACTAAATTCTTTGTGATGAATGAAAATCACTTATAATTGGAAAGCATGCTAGAAACAGAAGAGGCTCAGAAAAAAACCAGGCAAATTCAAGACAAAGATTAATGTGAAAGCAGAGAGAATGGATAAATAATGCAATTCTGGAAGGATGTGGGTGTTTTAGCTCAAATGCCTTGCCCCAGCTACAGCTTATTGACTCAGAGTAGACGAAAGTGCCTGCAGTTCCCCATCCCCAAATGAGAGGATCAAAACTTTCTTTGGGCCAAGGCTTCATCCACAAAAACAAGGATGAAACAGAAGCACAGGCTGGGCCAAAGCTCAGCAACTTTGCTGCTGCAATTCTTTAGCCTCAGGGAGGTTCTGAAAGTTGAGTGCCTGTAGGACTTTTTGTGTGATACACGGAGGGTGTAACTTGTAAGGGATAATACAAAATAATCATAAACTAGGAATGTGTTCAGGAAGACACGACCTTCAGAGTTACAAAGCGACTAAAGAAATCTTTAAAAGTCACAAAGAATAAAATGAAAAGCCTTCTCAGGAAAAAAAAACTGTTTTCTTTTTAGGAGAGTTAAATGGCTGCTGAAGAGAGAAAGAACACGATGAAATAAAAGTCTCAAATTTAATTCTCTGAAAAGCTGTTCCTCCGAGGTTTTTTTAGGTTTTGGGGTTTTTTTTTGGGAAGGGGGTGTTTTAGCAGCTTGGTGCCTGAACTATAATTCAACTCACTATCTTCAGGAAAAGCCTATTTTGTGGTTAGCAACACATTTCATTAAAGAGCGACATATTGCTTAAGTTGTACTAAAGATCAGTTTGGCAGCAAGGCACAAAGAAATTCACAAAACATTTCCGATCAGACCTGCCCCCAGAACAACAATTCCATGAAACGATGTTACATTACAAACTTAAAAACAGACCCGACAAAAATAAATGAGTAGTTAAATGCCAATGTATTTAAAGACCAAACTGTTCGCAACGTGAAACGCTGATGATCATGACTGGAACAGAAGCCCTGATAATTAACTGAAAGGCAATCTTTGTCTTTTTAAAAGGCAATTACAAAATAATGGAATACCGAGTTCAGAATTAAGCTGGCTGATGTTCAGTTAATTATTTGTGACAGCTGATGATTAAATTACGTGCAGAAGTTACGACCGGACTGAGTCATGAGAGGCATGTTTTCCTTCAGTCTTATCATCAGAGTTCAGCGTGAACATACATAATGTGAGCTATAAAAATAAACAGTCGAGTGCAGAAGATACGAGGGTCAAGTACAATATTGACTGTTTGACCATTTTTTTCAGTGGGTTATCTAAAATTTCAGGAGCTCTGGACTGTTCCTTCGGGCCTTTGTTTCTCTCGCTTCTTACTCAGATCTCCGAAAAGCAGAAGCGAAAATTGATTTTTAGATAGACATGCCTAAACGAGTAAAATTTGTATTTAGACAAAAGGCACGAATAGTCTCAAGTCAAAATTGTACCACTCCTACATGTATAATCATGCAAAAATGTATAATAAATGTATATACATGCAGAGTGATATTCTCATCACCTACCCATAGAAATAACTTGTGTGAAAGTCTTCATCAGTAGGAAATACAAGCATAAACTTGTTATCTGTAGCTCCACTCTTGTATCTTCCACACTTCCAAACAGCACACCTTATAACTTAGCTTAAATTCAGTATACATCAAACAGACAAAAATATTTTCAATATGATTTACATACTGCAATTATATTTGTCAGCATAATAGCCACCAATTTAACAATCTGTGGGGAAAAAAACCAAACAAGCTGCCTATTTACGAAGCAGTCACAGCAGAGATCTACTTTTTGCTTTTCTCAGCCTTGCCTTTCAGGATCAGATTTGGAAATGAAAGGCACTCGACTCTAGGTTTATCCATATCTATCACTAGTAAATTACCTACAAAGCCAAGATAGTGGCCATGATGCTGCAACAAATCCTGGGATTCCCAACATTTATAAAAGAAGAAATAAGCTATAAATGCTTACATGTGTTTAAAAAAAAAACCAAACAGAAAAAAACCCCAATAAAATAAGTTGCAGACAACTACGACCAGATGAAAGTTGCAGTGAAAGCATATTAAAAATATATCTTCTAAATCTCCTCTGTTCCCAAAAGCTTGTTTCTTTTTTGAGTGCTACGTGGATGGGACAGGAGTGGCTAAATGTGGAAATAAATAATACTTGCCTAACCAACTAGGTGATCCTCCAATGATGTGATGCAAAGTGAATGTGTGGTAGCAAAAAATAAGGACAACTGGCTTCAGCTAGGAAATAAAGTGAAAAAATGCTTTCAGGTTGAAAAAGTAAAAGGATTAACTACAACCAATGGTGTAATTCATCATCTTTTCTTTACAAAAGAGACACTCCAAATAATTACTGACTGTAACAGGGTTTCAACAGATTAAAAAACAGACATCAAGACAAACCATGCCAGAACCAAAACTTAATGTAGAACAATTAGGAGGTTCCCTGGTCAGTAATTTAAACAATCTACTTAAGAAAAATTGCATCTTTTGAGAACCCAAGATAGCTGGAAGACATACATTTCCCTGGTGACAAGCATTAATTCATTTCTAAAGCAATAAATGCTTGAAAAAGGCAAGGCTGAAAGTTAATAAGCACCAACAGCAAAATACAGCTGTTGACATTTAATGCTAACAGGGGGAGGGAAGGTCTGCTCTTTTTCTTTATTTTTAAAGAATTCAGAGGGAGAGGTCATCATGGGGACAGCATTTCCAAGTGCCCAATTCTCCCTCAATTTACACAGCTCATCAAAACTAATTCCACTCAGAACAACTGAATCAGAATTCACATGCACAAAAATCCATGTCTACACATATCAGCTTTCATTTTAAGCTTGCAACAGAGAAAATTCAATAATTTCTCATCTGCTACCTGCTCCCATGCTTTTCACAGAGCCACATGTCAGCACTCAGCACTCTAAACAACCCTGCAGGATCCACACTCCTGTCACCCTTTACTTCATTGTAATGGCAGCACAAGCAAAAAGGGAGGAATCAACCATAAAGTTTCAGCCTTAGTATCAACTGCACAGGAAACACAAGGTATTAGCTGGCAGAACCTGAATGAGGAATTTAGTCCTTGAAATCTATGGAGGCAGACTGGGAGAGCTGAGGGAGTTCACCTGGAGAAGAGAAGACTCCAGGGAGACTTAAGAGCCCCTTAAAGACTTTCCAGGAGAGCTGGAGGGGGACTTGGGACAAGGGGCTGGAGGGACAGGACAAGGGGGAATGGCTTCCCACTGCCACAGGGCAGGCTTAGATGAGATAGTGGGAAGAAATTCTTTCCTGTGAGGGTGGTGAGGCCCTGTCCCAGGTTACCCAGAGAAGCTGTGGCTGCCCCATCCCTGGAAGTGTCCAAGGCCAGGTTGGACAGGGTTTGGAGCAACCTGGTCTAGTGGAAGGTGTCCCTGCCCTTGGCAGGGGGGTTGGAACAAGATGAGCTGTAAGGTCCCTTTCAACCCAAACCATTCTGTGATTATAAGCCATTATTTCTCTTTAGCTTTCTTACTTAGTCATGCAGTGCTGAGCTCATCACCTAAACTCCCTCCCACTGTAGCCAGAGAGAAGAAGTTCAGCCAGGTAATCCCATCCTGGAAATTGCAGCCTGGAGCATCTCCATCTCCCCTGCTTCCCCAGCAAACAGAAAGAGCTTAGGCACTGCCTTACCCAAGACACCTCGCTTTTACAGTGCTCAAGTTTGGCAAGATGAACTTCTGTCTTAGGAATAGGATTTAAACTTTGCTATGTTTCCTCTACAAGTAGTGGAAAAAGACTGAAATCTCCAGAGGACTATCCCGGTTAAAATAGTTTTGAAATTAAAAGCCTAATTTCTGTGGTCTGAATTGCCCTCTGGAGTCATCAGTGACTCTTGCAAGGGAAAGACACAGAGCCATATTTAGGTGTGAGTATCACCCCAAGCTTTAAGACACACAGAACAGGTACAGTTATAACAGCAGCAATAATTACAGCACCTTGTTCTTACAAAAAGCTTTCCATTAGTGGACCTGGAAGAGCTCCAAGGTGGTTATTAACCTCCGTCCACCCACAGGGGAAACTGAGGCAGGCAGAGATCTCATCTTGCTCAAGGCTAACAGGCAGAGGAGCTGGGCTCTGCTGAAAACAACACTCCCCTCCAATTACTGAGCTACTTTTAAGTGGTGGATTTTTTGGGGGAGTATAAAAATAGTGCTTAGGAATGCTTTTGCTAAAGGTACAACTGCTAAAAAGGCTACACGAGGTAATTGCAAGCCTCACCTCAACAACTTTGCTGTGAATGTGGGCACTGATGGTCTCAGTCTCAGTACTCTAAACTGCGTTTATTTCTACATAACAAATGAGAACACTGAGACATTTTAAGATAATAAAATACCTAAGAATGCCCCCATTTACAACTGGTGCTTAAATTTAAGAGATAACCCCATTTACTGCAAGATTACACAAAACACAGAGTGGACTTTAATACCCTTATAAATTTTAAGATCAGCTGATCATCACTGTAATAGAAATAATTATATTTTGTGTGCCAAAACCTAAAAGATTTATCTTAGGTGACTTGTCAAAATAGCTTTATGGTAGGAGACACATCAGTAACTGATCCAAACAGAAAGTATTGATACACAAGACTATAAGTGACAGGTTTTTTTGTTTTAGATAAGCAATAGAAACCTGGTATTAATTAAAACATGACCCAGAGCTGCCATTTCAAAAGTATGCGAAGTTCAAATGGCACAAACTAGCTCAACCCTACAACAATTCACAGAGGGGGATGGGGGCAGATCATGTCTGCTTTTTTATGTTGTTTAACAACATGAACCACTTCATTGCTATTTATATTTATTTATTTATTTATTCCAGGTTACAGTAGTTACATTTCTAAATTTACAAGGTTAAGCAAATAATACATTGTAAATACAATAAAATCAATAGTAGTGTAACAACATTCTCTCTAAAATTATAAAGTGAACTTTATCAGTGAATCCACTTTCCTCACATTTTCCTTCATTTCATACAGTAAAGCTTTTGTGTTTAGTTTTTTTTTTAACCATGATAATAAAATAAAATCAAAACAACATGATCAAATTATTATCTGTTCTCAGACTGTGCAATTTTTAATGTATCACGTGAAAAGAGATCTCAAAAATTTAAGTCTTGCTGAACAACATTCATTCTTTCAGGCTTTTTGATGACTAGATGGAAAATATCTCGGATTCTTTTTACCAAATTATAAATAAAGATAATAAAGAATTTTTCATTGTGCGTTAAGCAAAGGCACATGGAATATGGCTGTGGATTCAAAACACTGGGAAGTGGGATCCACTTTATATCCCCGTATAGGATTTATTTTCTGTGATGCTGCCTAACAACGCATTAATTATGGCAACAGATACATAAGCCAGATCTCTTCCCCCGTTTCACTTGCAAAAGCCTCTCAGGAGGGTTTTGGAAACCATCCCACCCTTACATAGCCATGACAGGCAAAAAAACCCCAACAAAACAACAAAAAACCAAAAAACTCCCCGTGTAAACACAGCTTACATTAGGAAAAGGCAGCAAACACACATCCCCTCCAGAAAAACATCACATTTTTGCAAGGACAAACTGCATCTTCCCTCGGAAGGACTGGCACAGCTTTTTGGTGGTCCAGAATAACCCCCTGCTCCATCAGCCTGCGCTTGAAACCCCTCCTAACTTAATAAGCCTGTTTTCCATGTGCCTTCCTTTTGCTGACCCAACACCATGAGACCAGTAAAATTTCTGAGAAAGAACCGGTTTCCAGCTCCGTGTTTTTGCAAGGTAACTGTCCATCTCTGTCAAACAGCCCAAATGTTTTGGCTTCTACAGCACACATCACGCAGCACGTTTGTTCCAACGCCTCCACGTGTAACTGCAGCAGCCACACTGCAGACCCTGATTAGTTTAAAAACATCTGCTCAACTGGCCTGAATTACAAACCCTCATCAGGCACAGACTCCCCTTAAGGTCAGCTGAAGGATTCTCTGGCCAAAAACTGCAGAGCAAATTCAATTTTTAATGAGATGAAATTAAAACCATTAAAACCAGCAGAAAACTTCTACTAGTATCAATGGGGTTAGGATTTAATTTCTTAATGCCCTTGAAATATTATTTTAAAAAGAGTTTTACAGTATGTGGATACAGGAAGAGATAAAATATATTAATAAGAGAAACCAGTGATAATAAATATGTTTCAATTTGTAACATAACTGCCAAATGTAATCCTGTTTTATTGAAGTTAAGATTAGTTTTCCAGTCTCAACTCTAGCAGCTCAGATAAAAACACCTAACAATTCTGCACAAACACTAAAAGACACTGAACTTAAAAAAATACAGATGTGTGTTTCTGCCTCAATTATTTTGTCCTAATACTGTTAAAAATGACACTGAGGATTTTACACTGTCTTTTTGTTTCTCCCTGCTCAGTTATTTTTGCAATAGAAAAACTGAAAACAGTTTCACCGCCTTAACTTGAATTTGGTTTATGTTGTATGTTAATTTTTTTCTAAATAAAACCTGACCATTCAGATGTTTTATCTGAAGCAAAACCCAAAATCCTCGGAGAAATCAGTGTGTGAAGGGTGGAAGTTCCTGAAGACCTTCCATACCAAACCCTACTGGAGGGCAGGGAAGCAGCACGAACTACCTGTGGAAGAACTTGCAGCCAAGGCTGCAAAACCACTGCACACTGAAGCCCCTGGACATCTAAGGCCTCCTAAAAAGGGACCAATTCTAGGAAGAAACCCTTTAAATTTTTATTTACTGCAGCATCAGTTTGACATTTAGTAGAATTTCAACTGAGCATTTATATAAAGACTTACTTCCTTTACCTGCTGCTAAATTCCAGCTCTGGGGTCATACAGATATTCCACTGCTCCCTTGCTGAAACAGCCCCCACACTGAAAACATGTAATTCAATGTTTACAATGACAATATAGGAGCTTGGACCAGAGAAGCTGTGGCTGCCCCATCCCTGGAAGTGTCCAAGCCCAGGCTGGATAGGGCTTGGAGCAACCTGGGAGAGTGGAAGGTGCTCCTGCCCATGGCAAGGGGGTTGGACTGGATGAGCTTGAAGCTCTTTTCCAACCCAAACCATTCTGGGATTCTGTGAACAGGCCAGGTAGGTTTAAACTGGCACCATCATCCCTGGAATTACACCAGTCTACACCATCTACACCAGCTGATCTGACTCGATGCATGTGACTTTTTCAAACCATAAGTAAAATTCCTTAAAGGAACTAGAATGTTTCTTTACACCATTCTGAAGTATAAAACCCAGGGCAATTAGGGAAACTAAATTATCATCGGTGGTTCTCCACGTCTGTGCAAAACTCCTACTGATTTTTCCTCTACTTGTCAAAAGTGGTGGTTTTGAAGTGATTTGATGAGACGTGAGCATAAACATACATTCAAAATGCAACTCTGGGAAAGTAGAAGAGTTTCCTTCTGATAATCCTAAAATAGTCTTAAGTAAGTCAGACAGCTCTCATGAAGCTTACCCTCGGAATGGGTAAGATTAAAATCTTTGTCAAAATTTCAGCTGAAGAAATTTTAACTCCCTGAAAGTTTCTAATCAAAGCCCTTTGGAAATAAGAGCTTGTAATGGAAATCACAACAAATTTAACAGCAGCTGTGTAATATAGTAGAAATATTCCCAGGAGGGAAAAAAAAAAAATAAAAATCTGAAACTCTATATTGGGAATCTGTTTTCTCAAAGAGATGCCAAAGGCTGCCACACACACTTAAAACAGAGACTCATCACTAGTATCGGAATCTGAAGGTTGGTTTCTGAATCTCTCAGATTCAGAACACAAAGGTAGAAGAGAGATGCTCCTGTTAAATGGCACAGGCTGCCAAGTCCTTCATCAGGTAGGTTATACTACACCTGAACAGCAGAAAGGAGGGGTTCCCCTCTCAGTTTCAGGCCAAACATAATTCCTCACGTGTAAACCCGGAGATGATTTATGACAAAGCTGAAGATTCAGCTCCAGTTTTGAGCCAAGTGGAAAGAGTGACCAAAGAATATTTACCATTTACAACCACAGGTGTTTTTAACACTAGGTAGCTTTTGTGGGGAAACTAAGTTAAAATTATACCTCATATAAATTATTCTCTCAGTCTTCTGGGTGCCTTGAGATAATTTTATCCCAGAAAGAGTACAGCTTCAAGGTCTGTATGCTCAACTACTGTCATCCTCTGCTTGTTTTCTCATGTTCACAGCTGCTTGCATTGAAAATAACAACTAACAGTGATGGATAAAAATAAAAGGTTTTAATTTGTTGCCTGCAGTAAACAAATCCATATTTTTATCTATTAATACACTGAATTATTTCAGTATTTTTCTTTTTCTTTCTTTTTTTTATTTTTTTTTTTATTTTTAAAGACTACCTGACCAACATATTAAAGATTGGCAGAATTTCACTGGCTACATCCCTAATGAAGTTATTATCCATTTATGAGATCCACATGTAAAGGTGTTTCAGTCTGAGAGATAAATAAGTTCAGCTGAACTCCTTACACAATTTGTTCTGAAATACCTAATTGCTCTCTATATATTATTTTACAAAAAAAGGTTAAGGGCATGCTTACAGACATACACATTAAAAGAAACCAGTCACTGCAAAAAGCTGCTTCTGCATGCAGGGGAAGATTTATAAAGTTGTCATGCTTTAAAATATGCTGCTCTTACTGTCATCATAAAGGTATTTAAATATATATATATATATAGGTATCAAATCTATGAACACCAGAAGGATCCATTTTGGTGATTTTTTTATATCAGCAAATACTCTTCCCTGAAGGATCTTGTATTTTAAACAGATGAGGACAAGTTGATCAAATTGCAATCAAACACAGAACAACTCGTTTAACTTTTACCTGAAATGCACGCAATTTCAGACGAGAGAGTTTTCTAACAAGTTCATATCAAAATCTTTGTATAAAAATTATGCATGAAGGTGATCTGAAAAGAACTTTATCCCAGTGCTTAAAAATTATCTCCTGCATAGTCTTTCAAACAGTTACTCTGAAAATAACACAGCTCTCTAACCTAATTTTTTTTTTTAATGAAGGCATCACATACCTTAAAAAGAAAAATGTCTATGGCAACAATAATGTTAAAAGACCAGTGTGAGTATCATGCTGATAACAAAAAGCATTTCTTGAGTTCCTGTTACAGGTTTGATCCAAACTGCCACATAAATTGATGGAAAAACTCCCACTGACTTCAGGGAGGGGAAAAAAAAAAAAAGCCAGATCTACAGAAGATACTGTGGTTACTTCCAACAGGAAGAAAACAAATTACACTAAAATAACTAGTAAAAAAGTGACTGTGGTTTAAAAAGCAAAGTAACAACACAGCTAAAGGAGACCTACAGTGTTCTCTTTACTTAAACTATGTCTGTGCACACCTCCAATTTCCACTGTAAGAATTTTGATTTGCATTTGCATTCAAAACTTGTTATCAAGTTCTACCTGATGATAAATATACATTTTTTGGTAGCTACAGAGAAGTTACTTCCCATGAAGAAAGGCCTTAACGCAGAGGTGACCAAAAAAATCCCTGTAACAATAGTAAGTAAGAATTAAGTAGAGACTTCTAATACACACTTTAAATTAATCCTACTTTAAACATCACAGTTTCAAGCCTGCCTATTCAGGATAACTCTTAGTATTAAAACAAAAAAATTAAAAATCCACACAACAGTAAATTCTTGTATTATTTAAATGAAACTAATGCTCTGGCATTCCCCATCACAAGTAAATAATGATTTCAGTGGCATTCAAGCATGGTTCAGTCTGACCCAGACCAGCAGCCCTTCAGACCACCATGGTGTTTACTTATCTGGCTGTCAAGCCTCCCTTCAAATTCCTGTGCCAAGAACCAATCCATCCCCTGACTGGTGCTTATCTTGGGGCAGACAGGACTATTTTTATTCCAGCATGAAGGATGTGGTTTGTCCATATATACAGGAGGGAAGCAGCAGTGCTTTGTGTGCACAGGTTGGGTGTGACTCATCCCACCTCAATTCAGCCAAAAGTTATCTCGTATAAACTGCTGATAAGGGAGGTTTGGACAACTAATGGAAGAGAAAGACACTGCTGGGAGACATCCTCAGCAGGGGCTTATCTCTTCCCACTGACTCAGAAGGAGTCACAGGGAACAGCAAACTGGACACCTGGAATAAGTGGAGATGACTTCCACCCAAACCAAACACACACACAACACACACACATATATATAAATATATATATACATGTGCCTATTTGTGCACACAGTTTCAGACAGCTGCATCCATAAGCATGCCATGTGCAACACTGCAGTGACATTGATTAAAAAAAAAAAAATCTGGACAGAAAATGAACTACTAAATGGGAGACAAAAAAAAAAAAGTAAAAATCCATTGTGCACAGTTATATATATATCTCTTTCTAAATATTTAAGGTAAGCTTATTTACTGCTTCTGCCTAAAAAGGAAGAAGAAAAAGCTAATGTGTGATGTGTTCAAGCTGCAAAACTTGTGAGTAAGTGGAGTTCAGGAAATGTCATGGGTCTGTATCTAGTCTGGGTCTCTAAGGTACTTTACCTCCTTAAATATAAAACTTATTTCCTTATATAAATGTTTTAACATGCAAAAAAGGGCATCTGGATGAATACCCTGAATGCTCCTATTGTAGCAAACATAGCTCTACTGCTTTTGGGGTATCTAAAGAAGGATTCTAAGTTATATTTTCCCAAGTTTGGTGATGAAAGCTTAGGGTGGTTCCCCTCCCCAACACCTTTAAAGGTGTTTATATGTGTGTGCTGGCACATGCATGTGGGTATGCTGTGATTTTTTTTTTTTTAACTACATACATTCTCTATAAATTAGAAATAACCAAACGATACCATGGCAGTAAAACCCAGAAGAGAAAACAAAACAAACAAATACAAAGAGAAAAGCAAACCTCATTTTTCAGCATAATCCAAAAATAACATCAAGATTGCAAAGATCTGATTTTCTTTTCCCCTCCTCCCCCTCCCCCCCTTAAGTTTATGATTGATTCAGATCAGGCTCTGCAATATTCCCATTCTCTGGAAAGATAGGTGGAAAATTGTTATTAAAAGTCGCTGGAAACTCGAGAGTAGCATCGACATTCTGATAGCCCACGTAAGAATTAAACGACTGCTGAGGAAGTACTTGGCTATCAGGCATCTGTATGAAAGCCCCTGACTGCGTGGTAGGGGGGATTCTTTGGCCAACTAGTTGAATTTTGGGTTCCCTGGGCTCCAGTTGCTGCTTGCTCTCTTCGTCCGTGTCAAGACGGGTTAGCTTTTCTATCCACATGCGGAATTTCTCCTCTGTCTGCCTCTGCATCTCGGCAAAGCAGTTCATGGCCTCTTCCAGGACATTGCCTATGCAGTTCCTATCCCACACGGTGCCCCTGTCAAGCAATCCTGGAATTTCCCTGGTCGCTCCTCCAGATCCCCCAGCACGACTGAAGCCAGCTTTAAAGACATTGAGGCCATTTGATAAGTCATCGTTAAGTAAGAACAAAATATTGCTTATTAAGGCATGTTAACTCAGGAAAACAACTTTTCTAATTCTGTCCCTGGGATATGAAAACACGAGAGGAATTGACAAATATTAAGCAACAGTTATACTGTCAAAAAAAGGTAACATTTTATACTCACTGAGGTTATAACAGAAATTTTGGCTTCAAAATTATTTTTATTCTAGAAGACTCAGGCAATTCTGTCAAAAAAGTCTGTTTGTTTCAAGAAATAAACCAAATTACTCCAACTCCCTTGCAATCTCTGTTTTGAATTCAAGTGAGGGTGCAAAAAACCATTATACATGTTCAGTCCTGTCAAGCTGTGATCCAAAGTGCTACTGTTCAACTGATAAACCTTGAATAATTATGTGCATTTTAGTTACACACTTGAATCCTTTTATAACGGGCTGTTAAACACAGACAAAACTGTACACGAGATAACAGGGATAAAGGCTGATATAGTGGCTGCAGCACCTGAAGCAGCCAAGGCCAAAGCTCTTGGTCCAGTTTTGGAAAACACAGTGAATGCGGATGAGGAGAACACACAACACAAATATGGGATAATTTGTGAGAGCTGTGCTAACATGGGAGGTGAGAGCAGCCTCTGCTCCATCACAAGGACAATCCACACAACAGCAGTGACCAGCCTCACTCCAGCTAGGACCACGCCCTCCTAGAAAACGCCCTCCACCCATTCCTAGAAAACAGGGAATGTTTGGAATGGAATTGTTCTCCCTGCTACTATCCATCAAAAAGATGGGGGAAATTACTAGCTTTGGGATTATGAGAAAGAAGTTTAGCAGCAAAAGGGCCATCCTCATTACCTCACTCTTCATATCAGTAACAAAAGGCATCTTTTTGGTATCTGTATTTCCTAAGCTCAAGAGTCCACTCAGGAATTATCTAGGAAGCAATTAAACCTTCAAGAAAACAAAGCTCTGTACCTGTTTGAGGAATCATAAACAATATGTGCATGCCATCCAAACACACAAACGTTACCTCAGGTAATTCCAAAACAAGACAAGCATCACATTAAGCTACACAAAGCAGCTACAAAACCCGACAATTTAATATGTAAATGTGAAACTTGCGGCATCCCCTAGCTTAAGAGTAATAGAAAATACCCTAAGAACGAGACAAATTATTGCACAGCCTAAGCAAATATTTACTAATAAAAACATAAGGCACTAAATCTTTATTGGGATTTCACTGTGTACACGAAATTACAGTGTTACTTAAACACCACATTCTTTTCAGGAGCTATTTAAATGAGGTATACACAGGTCCTTCCGTAACAGCTAAAGAAAGACCAGGATTATTTTCTTATTTACGAGCAGTTACAAAACCCCCTAATTTTTAAGTCTATTTCCCCATCTGTTTACCTATCAGACAGGCTGGAAATTCAGCATTCAGGTCCTCTGCTCAAAAATAATTACTTTATAGCAAGTACTTTACATCCCTCCTACTGCATTTTAACTACAAATAATTATGTGATATGCTAACTTATTCCTAAAAGATGGGTTGGTTACTTCTGTGTATTCAATATCTTTTTCATCCCTGAAAAAAATATTTCTCCTGTTCAATTACTCCTAGCATCAAACATCCAATATAATGCTGTTTATTTGTCACTAGTCAGGGATCTTATCCTAAAATCAAGGAACTAAATGACAGTCTGATTTCCACAGGTTTATTAATAGGTAATGTTAAGTTTTAATTTATTAATTTATATTTAATTTATTACTATTTAAGTAAAAACTATTGATGGTGATACATGAGACAATCTACCTAAGTTTTTAAAGTTAAGAATGAACTAGAATGATAAAGTTGACAAAATTGTTTTGTAAACTGAAGAAACTATGTATTAAAATATATATAACCCTGTAATACTATTTTTAAAAGGCATCAGTCATAATGCATCTACAATTTACAGCAGCATCAATGTTTTGAATGCTTCCCTTGCAGTTATTATAACAAGCCTTATTCAATCTTTTCTTTATTTTGGGGCTAAGAAAAAAATTAAGCCAAAAAAGTAATTTTATATATTAAAAATGCTAGCATTTATTTAACTAGTCCCTCCTCTGTCTAGAAACTTAAACCTCTGTAATGGTTTTTTTAAGTTATGCCAAGTTTACAGGTGAAGAAATTTGCAGTCACAAAGGGGTCAGAATCCAAGATTCGTATCCCATTTTCAAGACACCAGCTCCTGCAAAACAGCACCTAAGAAATGCCCCAACACTGTCTCTTTATGAGATCTATTAAGTACTAACCAAATCCAAAGTTATTTAATTTAGGAAGTCTGACAATGTAAAAATTTAAGATATGCTTCCCTTTCATTCTAATTAGGAGTGGTTGATTCCTCTGTGTCATTTAGGCCACAGATTTCCAAATGAACATCTTACTGCAAACCACTTTTGACAGACTATGTTTTTTCCTATCTGTTAAATATAATTGTCATTCTGAGTAGCTTGCACCAAATTCATCCCTTGTGAGATGCTTCTTCGAGGGTCTGTGCACAATTCTTGGGAGGAAGGAACATGGACACACTGTGCCCCCCTTCTTTGGGTTTCTGCGTACCAAAAAAACTCTTCTCTCTTTTTTTTCTTTTTCAACAAAGTGAGCTGAGACTTTTCCAACATCAACACTCAAACTTTTTAATAGATTTTTCTGAAAGCCTGAAACATGAGTCACTCCCACTTCAATTCAGATTTTTCCGAGCTGCAGAAAGCACAATTGTAGTGAAATGCCAATATTTTCCTATTTTTAAAAACCTCTTCCTTTTTCCAAGAAAGAAGTGTTTACAGAGAAATAAATATTTATTCCCAGACTTTCTCTCATGCCAATTGCATTCAGAGTCAAGTTGCAGCATCAAAAGTGAGACTGTTTAAAGGAGTAACTTCCAGCAGCAGCAAGTCCAGCAGAACCTATTCTGGGACTTTTATGCTATGTTTATATGGTGTTTAAGAATGGTAAAATCCTAAATGCCAACAGAGAGGCTCAGTCACTAAAAGGTAAAAAATTGCTTCTCATCTGCAATAACCCAAAGATCATGGCATTCCCTGAAATAAAGAGCCCAAGTTTACGACTGCTCGGGTCAGTGAAACAATTCTCATGAGCACACATGAAGTTTAGACTGAACCCGTATTTTCAGGTGTAAAATAACACCACAGGATGCGTTCAGAATAACACAACTTACATTGTGCTTATCTCCTGTGCAGCTCATGATACTTGTATTGAAGTACCACCAGCAATATCTCAACTCTTCAATCTTTCCTGAGGAGAAAACCAAGCCTGCCACTATTTTAATCCGCAGTACACTTGAGTTCAGCAGAGAGAACTGTAGCACAACTGCTCTCCTAGCAACTTCATGGCATTATTTTCACTGAACATTTTCCTTACCTTACAAATTTAGCCAAACCTATTTCAGAGCCAGTGGTGTGGATAGTTCAAAAAAAAGATAACTGCACTACTTAAATGGAAGAGGTTTAGTGACACACCATGAAGGAGTACTGTATTCTCAAACGTGGCAGCCTTATTTTCAGACCACACACAAGCAAACTGGCTGCTGAATCCACTCCCTGTGTCCATAATTTAAGAGTCAGAGTACATGTAACCTTTGTCATGAAGGCCACATTATTGTCACTAAAAATTTTAGAGCATCTCTGTTGGCAAAGCTATTTTTCAGACAACAGATGGTTGAAAATGAGCCCCGACTGTAAGAGGTGTTGAGTCAGTAACCAACACTGCAGCTGAACTGTCCAAATACAGGCAGACTAAGGGGGAACATAGGCTACCTGGAAAACTCTTCTGCATCAACGTGTACAGACTTCTTTTAAAAGGAAAGGCAAAAGTTTCTTCACGTCCTGACCCTGGAGTTAAATCTCTCAGCTTCTGACTGTGTGTAGAGGACACTCACGGCCTGAATTTCCAGTCACGCTTTTTAATACCCTGAGTTATCTTCTACCTACACGTCTGTTCCCTAAATTTTGAGGATATTCACAGTGTTATGCTAAGTGCACTAAAATGGCTTTCTAGTCACAAGAAGGACTGCAGTACTTTGCCAGTTCCAGGAGGGAGGATCACAGATGGCACATGAACCCACCACTGGGATGGAGCTCTGGGAGTTCGACTCCGACTCGCAGTTCCACTGTATCTGTCATGTCCACAACATTTCCTCAAACCACAAGCAGCACAGAATGCATTTTTTTGGCCAGACTTTGTCCTTATCTCTACAGAGAATATTTTTCTCCTGCACTTGTGAGCTGTTCCCCACAAACCAGAGCTGTTCCTATTTAAAGGAGAACCGCAACGTGGCAGGTTCACGTCGCACCAGATGGCACCAAAAGGGCAGCTCAAGGGTTTCGATGTCTTAAATGGAACTTAGCATCAAGCAGATGACACATGCTATGGAGTAAGAACAAATGTTAGCGTTCCTCGGGATGGTTTGTGCACTGCAACACCTCGTACTGCAGGTTAAACTGGGCTTTGCTGTCATCACCAATAAATTAAGTTCGTCCTTGCAATGCGATCATTTCACCACAAGCATCTCATGGTTAAGACCAAGAGCCCAGTGAGACACTCAAAGTGCCCTGGAATGGTTTCAGGTCTCTGCAAAGGCAGTGAGAAACCCAAGCAAACCTGAAAATACCATGTGGTGCCCTCTGGTTCACAAGGTACTTTTATGACTTAAAAAAAAAGCATATGACCAGGGGGATTTATTCTGTGAGTTTTGGGGTTTTTTGAGAGGTGGGGAGGAACCAGTCCCAAAACTCAATGAAACAGTCTTCTTCAACAGGCTTTAAATTGGGCTTTAATTCCCCAAAGTGTAAATATAATGAATAAAAAGGTAGAAGCTAGAAAGCCTAACTACTAAATTGGTAAAAATAATTTTAGATCTCTATTAAAAGTTTACTACACAGTAATTATAGGAGGATATTATGCCTTTCCCAGACTTTCTAAAAATAAACATTTACTTCCTTCGTGCAACCTGCTTCCTAGCAGGTGTGGGAAAAACGCCAGTTTTCATGGGGACAGCATCATCCACCATAATCAACTCAGTTAAAACAGTAATTTGTAAAATCTGCTGCAAATATTTTAAATAATTAATCTAGCAAACTTTAGTTCAGCAACTTAATTCTGCAGTTTTCCTTTAAACGTTCTTGCCCTTTGTAAGATTTTTCTCAAAAAAACCCCCTAAAAACACCTTCTAGCATAAGAGGCAAAAAGGCGTGTAACCCAGTAAAAATTGGCAAGCCAAAAGGTTTATTTTTATTTCTGATTTTATTTCTGATTGCCATATGAAAATTGCCATAGGATGATGGTTCTGTGTTATAATATGCTGCAAGAATAATTCACACAAAATCCTGTCCACGGCACTTGAGGCAATAAAATAACAAAGACTCAGCAAACAAAAACCTTGAAGAATTCAACTTTCTTTTGCTAACAAAATTACAAGAAGGCCCCTATAATTTGCTAGCTCCCATCTTAACAGAAATGCGTCAGAAAGTGAAAAGTGTAGAAATTACTGAACCTTAGGACATAGGAAAACAGTGGCAGCTCTGCCTAGGATATTGAAAATTCAGGTGGGACTGTAGCTTGGGCACCTGTGTAATCATGTTTATATCCTAAAATAGGTGACCAGCTGCAATCTGCAAGAACTTAGAATAAGGCTAAGAGGCTTGTCATGCACTGACATGTTGAGCTGAAAGCACAGAACAAGTGCAATAATGGCCAGGGCCTTGCTGTAACACAGGCAAGAGGTCTGCTGTGCCATTTCTAACATAACTGCCAAGCTGTGGTCTTTTTTTACTAAAGCAAAGCTGGCCACTTATCTTAAGAATTCGATTATCACCATCTAATGGGATTTGACAGCACTGACAGGAGTTCATATAGGCTTACAAAGGAAAAGATCTGAAAACTCCAGAATTCAAAGGTAGTCCTTCCTCCCATTTACCATTGCTATGCTTTGTTGGTGTGCAAAAGTGCACCAAAACCTCAGAACAGATTTTAATATTTGCCCATGTCTCGTTAACACACTGCAGTCTTCAAATTTACACAGAGCTGCAGTTCTCCTGTTTTTTGTTTGTTTTTTTTTTTTTTTTGTCTCAAGCGTCACTCATCTAACTTAGCATGACAGCTGAGAAACGATGTCAGATGCCTTTACAGTTCAGTTTAAAAAACATCCTCTACCTGGTATCTCTGCGGTGATTGTCTTGCTGCTCCCTGAAACCTCTTCGTCGTCATCGGATGAGCTGGTGCTGGAGTCGCAGGTCAGGTCGCTGTCGCTGGTGCTGCTGTCCTGCAGCAGGTTGTACTTCTTGCGAGCAGCTGCCTCCCGCTTCTGCCTCAGGAGCCGGATCCTCTCTTTGTGCTTTTGGCTTCGGTGACCCTTTGCCTTGGTAACTCGACCGTTCTGCTTATCACTGGACTGTCGGTTTTTCTTGGCAGCCATGGTTGAAGTTTCGCTCTCGGACCTGGATCTCCTGGATTTCCTCCCAGCTGCGGCCCCAGACACTGCAGAAGGGTCTCCCTCTGCGACAGCTTCAGCTTGACAGGGCTCATTCTCTTCTGTGGAAGACAATGTGTCTGAGTCAGCCAAATGCCCACTGGAAGAAGGGGAAAGCATGCACTGATTAGAAGAGTCACTCTCATAAACTCGACTGCCCGTTGGCTTGTCACTCTCCGTGGATGCCAGCTGGGACTCCGAGGAGTCTCGCCTCAGTTCCATCAGCAAGCAAGGCATGGAAGAGAGCACTGCAGAGTCTGCTGGAGTGGGCATGCTGTCCTTCTCAGTTTGTGTCTCGAGCTCTATAGGTCCGTCTTCATCAGGAGCAGTCTCTTGCTTTTCAGAAGCCTTTGGTGGAACTTCTGAATCAGCAAGTTCTTCAGCTTTTCCCACTGCCTCCATCTTCATTGCAGAGCAGAAAGGTCCTCCTGGTATTAAAGCATTGAGCACAGGGTCTGGAAGAGTGGATGAACTATATGTGGTGTTCAGCAATACAGCACCCTGCACAAGAACAGAACAGTAAGAATAATTTAAACAAATAGCTCACTCATCCCTGCTCTTCAGAGTATTACCTGAACAACCCATTGCTTCCAGTTATAGACAGTATGGTTCACAGAATCCCAGAATGGTTTGGGTTGGAAGGGACCTTAAAGCCCATCCAGTTCCACCCCCCCTGCCACGAGCAGAGACACCTTCTACTAGACCAGGTTGATCCAAGCCCCATCCAACCTGGCCTTGGACACTTCCCAGCTTCTCTGGGCAACCTGTGCCAGGGCCTCCTCACCCTCACAGACAACAATTCCTTCCCAATATCCCATCTAACCCTGCCTTCTGCCAGTTTAAAGCCATTCCCCCTTGTCCTGTCCCTCCAGTCCCTTGTCCAAAGTCCCTCTCCAGCTCTCTTGGAGCCCCTTTAGGCACTGGAAGGGACTCTAAGGTCTCCCTGGAGTCTTCTCTTCTTCAGGCTGAACACTCCCAGCTCTCCCAGCCTGGCTCCAGAGCAGAGAATTGTATTTTTCAGTATTGTGTTGGTTTTCTCAGTTTACTTTTTCCTAGTGAACTCATCCTGTTACACTGAACTATTCCTTTGTTTTTACACATCCATGAAAGATGGTACTGGAGACACATTAAACATGGTGCACTTCACTGGAATAATCAAAACAGATCAGAAAATAATAAAAATATTTCTGAACTCCTAGCTTATAAAATTTAATCAATATGTTATAATCAACATATGTCAAACTTCTTTACCTAGACCTTTAAATATATTTTAACAGACAATTTTAGTCCTCCTAACAGCACCAGCTTGAAAATTTCCAGACTTGGCAGTCATCCACCTGGACAGACCACAATATAATTCAGTTTCCATATCTATGGGAAGTCTACTTTCAGCTGAACAGGACCTCAGCCTCATAAAACTACAAAGTTTTTCTGGTGATTTCCAAACTGTACCAACGTGACAGAGGAGAAATTTCATCACTGTGCACAGAAACTGAAGAAGCTGCTGAACATCACAGAGCAAGACTGCAGACACCCTCCTTTTCCAGTGGAACTGCTCTGCCAGTTGACCTGAGGTACAAAAGACTTAAAGAACCGGCAGGAAGTGCTACTAAATTGTCAGAGACAGGGCTATAGGCACTGTCTTTGGAGGCATTAGCTACATGTAACACAGATTTGCTCTCAGGCAAGAACCACCACACTGGTGAGTCCCGTAAAGATGTTTTAGGAGTATCTAACACACCATTTGAGAGCTCCTTGAGCGTCTCCCAAACAAGTCCTGGTTATATGAGTACCTGAAGGCTGACCTAGTTCCTCTCAGATCTGCCAGGAAAGCAGCATCAAGTAGTAGGGGCTGCAAGCATGAAACATTATCCACCCACACCACTATCCTGCATTTTACTTCAGGTTATAATTTAACAAATGGCATTGCTTCAGCGTAAATACAACACCCAAGCTGTTTATCTGATTGATAACTTGCATGTTATCTACCAAAAAATACCTAAAGCTACCTCAAGGAAATTTTGTTTGAGAGATCAATAGTTATCATTCTATCTTCATTATTCACACTTTGCCTTTCACCTAGATTTTCACTTGGAATTCAACACAGAATAAAGATCTTTCAACTACCACATTCGCTTGCAGATCAATGGTATGGAACAAATTCTTTATAGGTTCAAAGTCATAGTAAACAATAAATTTATGGCACTTCAGAAAACAAAGTGTGAGCAAGAAAAAGCAGCAGTAAGATTTAATCTAAAAAAAAAATGCACTTCTGCAGAGAAGGCCAGTCAGTAATTGAGCATCCTGAGGAAACTTGGATGGTTCAGACAGAATTTTTCTGCACCCTGACAGTCCTTCTTCAGTTTCCTGATCCATCCCAAGATGCCTGTTATTGTATGTACACAATTGTACATATGTAATTATATGTATGTAATCTCCAGCACGGTGCTGTGCCAAGCTCAGCTTTGTCCTGTCTGCCCAAACCCACTTTGAAACTCCATTTTTAAAGAATACTAAAACAGTTTGTGCTTCCTTCAGGCTAACGAATGAAATGCTGTGTGGTGCAAGAGGACCATGAAAATAGTTAAAGGACAGGAACACCAGTTAAGGAAAGAAAGGTTGGCTTAAATTGGACAACACAAAGAAGATGAAGATGACAAGACTAGGTCTGCTAAATATGAGAGGGAAAAAAGCCACAAACCCAAAACTCCAAAGGGTAAACCCAGCGTTTTCCTTCCAAAAATAATATGCATACTGCACACTGCAGTATGCATAAAATGCATAGTGCAAAATACAGGAACATATATATAAAGAAAAATATTTGTGAATACTTGCACTGAGTAAAACTCTCTTGAAAACAACTTGAAAGAAGAATTTCTGGAGATAGTAACTTAACATAAACAGTAAATATCATGTAGGAACAACTTATTTCCAAGGCCACAGAAAAGCATCGACAAACCCAAATGATGAATACACACGTTATGAGGCATAAATGCATCTCAATACTGCAATTAAACCCGTATTTCTACGTAATTCATTCACAAATCTGCGTTATCCAGTAATTCTCCTACTACAAAGGTAAGTAAACCACAGATTT
The DNA here is from genome assembly GCF_001715985.3 of Manacus vitellinus. Taxonomy (NCBI): domain Eukaryota; kingdom Metazoa; phylum Chordata; class Aves; order Passeriformes; family Pipridae; genus Manacus; species Manacus vitellinus. Next base: position 1,981,711 of record NW_021940553.1, read on the forward strand.
GACAACTGAACGACTGGCCAAGACTTCTGCACGGTGGGATTTGTGTCGTACCTGGTAGTGCAAATCCCAGCTTTGCTCTGGTCATGCAGTTGGAAATGAAAAACACCTTCTCTAAGAGTTTTGAAATGTACAGACGGGGAAAAGAAAAGTCTGGTCAGACAGGAACCAGAAGCGCATTAGACTGGCCGAATGAAAATATATTTAAATAACCATACTAATAACTGCAGAACAGCTTCTGCCCTATTCAGCCTCTTAGCCCGGGGAGCACAATGAAGAGAGCTTGACACGAAGCTAAAGGGCAGCCAAAGTGAACTACAGGCTTTTTTATACCAACATCCTGCTTGGGAACATCATTTGCCTCACAGCTCCCAAAGGGGGAGTACAACACCTGTACTTGCCTTTTCATGTCTCCGGCCTGATAGCCAGAAAAATCCCCAAAAAACGTTTCATCAACAGGTTGCCACCTTGTTAAAAGTCTAATTATAATAATTTTATAGGTTTTTTTTTTATTTTTAAGTGGGATTTTACTTTAACTACTCCAGCCACACTGGTTTAATCCCTCACACAGCGATCAGTGAATTATATTTTCAGTGAGTTGGCAGCACAGGGCAACAACACTGACATGTGTTTCTTTGTGCATGGGAAAAATACCTGCACTGGTGAGGTTTGTACTCTCTGGGTCCCTTCAACTGGTTATTTAGACATCACCAATTCCAGTATGTATATAAACCACAATTTTGTCTTTCTCTCACTGGAAAAAAAAAAATCTAGCATGACTCAAACAGACTTTGCTGCAGGGAGGAATACAGGCAGTTCAGAGGAAAATATCCACGCCAAGGAAAGCCTTGTCTCAAAGAGTGAAAAAAATGTACTTATTTAGTTATACTTGAGAAATGTATAGATCAGCAAGAAGAGACTATATTAAAAAACCCCCATTCCTTTCTTGCCACTCACTTTTCCTGCAACAGTACTAGAAAAGGTAATCTCAAGGTGGTGCTAGAGAGAGACCATTTTTTTTACTGCAGTGAGAACAAAGCACTGAAGAATAAGTTGTGACGCTTACAGACACAGATGGATACTTAATTACACACTGATTGGAAATGTCATTCTTTCACTAATCGACAGATACCAGACCAATTATTTTAAAAGGCAATTCTGTAAAAACTTCTGTGCTAGATTTCTCCACCAGAAAATACATTATTCTCCAGTCACACACAGAACACACTGGTATGCAGAAATTATTAAACCACTACCTGGAAAACATCTTGAAATTGTGGACTCATTTCTAAAAGCACATCATTTGTACACGAGGAAATCTGAAGTTCAGTTAAGAAATCCAGAAGGATTTTGAAGGTCAGGTTAGCAAAGGCAGCCCAGCCTCTCCAACAGTTGGCTGCCACTAATAAGGATGAGTTTTGTCCCTTACTCTTTTCCCACCTAATTGTGACTGCACAGTCATATTCTCTCCTTTGCACCAGAACCCATTCTTGGGTAGGTTCCTTTAACTAAGCCAGCAGAAATCAAAATGAGAAAGTAAGTGAAATTTTCTGCCACACCCGTCAGGAAGGAGAGAAGGGAGGGTAAGCAGAAACTATCCCTTTAGAAAAAACACAAATCTGATGAAAAGCTACCTGCTGTTTTGTCTCATTACACCCTGAACTCACAGGTTCAGCCTAGACACAGGTGAGGGTCCTGAGCAATCCCTTCCCAGCACTGTTTGCTCTGGGAAGGCATTTTTGCAGATAAAAAAAGTGATTAAAAGCAGAAAAAACCCAGAGCTGACAGGAGCTTCCTAAAGAACAACTATCACGTAATATATACCACTGCACTAAGAGTCTTATTGAAGATGGCAGGTTTCCCACAGCAGAGAGGCATCAGATTATAAAAATAAATAATGAAACAGAGTTGCAGAGCAGCAGATCAGCTGGATGTGGGTGCCTCTGGAGAGGGACCCTGAACAAAGACATCCCCAGGCAATTACACAACTTACGCACCAGCCCCTCAGGCGCGTAGTCTGCGCCTCTTGGCCTCTTTGGTCTGGGGTCTTCCTCCTCTATGTTCATGTCCATGTTCATGTCCATGTCCACGTCCATGCAGGCAGGCTGTTCAACCCCTGCGGAGCTGCAGCTTTTGCTGGTGGTTGTTGTCTCCTGATCTTCTGGTGTGAGCTTCTGGCGCTCACCAGCAGAGTACATATAACTAGAACAGCCCTTGACTCAAGGTAGTCAGCACTGAGCAACAACTAAAACATCGGTGTGTTATCAGTGTTCTAAATGCACCAAAGACAAAACACAGCTCTGTATCAGCTGGTAGGAGGATTACCAAGAAAACTAACTCCATTCCAGAAAAACATCTCAAGGTGTTAAGTTCACAGCTTGCTGTGAACTCTGAGGTTGAAGGCTCCATCAAGTCCAGCTACTCAGGCCAAGCAAACAACAAACTAAATCATGCAGTATTATATATTAACAGTTTTATATATTAACAGTTAGAATGTTCCTCATTCTAGTTACAGCTTATTTAAGCTGAACAAGGAATATCTCTCAACAGCCTGAAATACTTAATAAATACCATGACACCTTAACCTCAGTTGTACATTGTCATTTCAGGCGCTATTTGAATGGATTAATGATAAAGAATGCCCATTTTGTACAAAGCAAACCAGCTCTTTTTTTCAGAAGCTGTGGACAGGACAGATTCTTACTTTGCAGGTACTACACTTTTCACAGCAGCCTGCTGTTAAAATCACTTTAGTTTATTCCTAAAACATTTCCTCTTAATCAGAGTCCAACAAACCACTTCTTTTCCCTGCTTATCACCTTCTTCTGCTGATTCTAGCAATTGCTTAAATGAAAAAAGTTATCTAGCAGAACATTGCCTTTTAGTGTCATTTTAGTTAGTGCTGAAAGAAAACAATTTGGACAACCCACCTCCTCTCACCACTTGCCATTTATTTGCAAGCTGTAATTTTTTTAAAAAATGAGAAACTGTACCTATATTATTGCAGCAAATAACAACATGTATGTTCTTTAGGCTTGTGTGACTACATAAATGAAAAGTTAAACTGTATTGCTGCATACAAGCTAATTGTTCAAAGTACATAGCTAACTGGAGATCCTTCCAGATCCTTCCTGCTCACAGTTCCAATGCCACAAAAGTCAGTTATTTTCATCTAAATCTGAATATATGTTTGATATTTATGTGAAATTAAATACTACAATGGCTTGTTCTTACACAAACAATTATTTCCATCACCAGTGGATTACATTATCTCACGCAGATGAGCACAGATGGAATAAATCAGAGGTGTGAAAGAGGTAATGACAAATGCATACAACACGGGCTAATAAAATTATGTAAAACAGCTGACTATTTTTAAGAATGTAAACACACAGGCAAGCTCGTCAAGAACTCTGAAGGTAATTCGACAGACTGTGTGTCTGGGGATGGTGGGTTAGGAAAGGACAGAAGCAGCACACAGCCTGGGCTGACTGTAAAGCACAGTTCATGTCAGCTTCATAATACAGGAAAAGCTTTTGGCAAAAAACAAAGTTATTCTGTCTTCCGGCAGAAGGACGTGTAACCCAGAAGATGAGAAGTGATAATGAACCTGTCCACTTGCAAAGCTTCACCAAAAACCATGTAGGTGTAGCTGTGTGTTGGTCATGCTTTTTTGTCCCTCCTTGAATTGCCTTGTTTTCCATTAGCTGACACTGAATTAATCAGTGAACTTGCCAGCAACATTCTAGTACAAACAACACATACAGATATCAGAGAAGACAGGGTTTCGGTTGGAAGGGACCTTAAAGATCATCTTGTTCTACCCCCTGCCATGGGCAGGGACATCTCCCACTAGACCAGGTTGCTCCAAGCCCCGTCCAACCTGGCCTTGGACGTTCCAGGGAACGGGGCAGCTACAGTTTCTCAGGGCAAATTGTGCCAGCACCTCACCACTATCAGAGTCAAGGATTTCTTTCTAGTATCTCATCTAAACCTGCCCTCTGTCAGCTTATAGCCATTACCCTACGGCAGAGAGCAACCATTTCTAATTAACTAACACAGCACCCATCCAAATGATTAGACCTCTATCAGAAAAGACTGATCTGCATCCAGATAAATGTAGAAGAAGTACCAATGCTTTCTGGACCTCCCAGCTTGTTCAGTTCCTCCCCAGGATACCATACATTCTTTTTTTTCTTTTTTATTTTCTTGTAAGCATCACACGTACCCGCGCACTTAAAACGAGAGGAGCGAGACCAGCACTCACTCAATTTAGCTCAAGACAGTTGACTCAGCTCTGTGTGGATGTGTGTGCTCGATGCTCTACAGCAGATTTTTCATAACACCGTGCCACCCCCACAGGGATACTATGTAATTTATATAGCGTTCCTTTGAAAATGCTGCCCTAAAGCTGACTCACTGGCATACAATTCTACCTAAGGCACATTTCTGGGAGTGGAGCTGGCTTTTTATCAGATGATTCACAAATCAGGCCTGGTAGCAATCCCAAATAATAGGACCCTTCTGAACCGACAGGGTAAGAGAATTGCAGTGGAAAACAAAAGAAGAAAGGATTAAACTAATGCTCTATTTCAACTGGTTTTGCATAAATAAACGAAGGTTAAAAATAGACTGCACCTACTGGGTGCTCAACAGGCTGCATATACAAATTATCCAAGACTGAATACAAATTACAAATTTGCGTGTTAATACAAAGCTTTGCGGAGCATCCTTTGTAATCTTGAGAAGAAACACTTTTCATCCTGAATAAGAAGCAAGACTTCACATTTAAATACAGGTTTTTGCATTGTAACGTTTAATGCACATATTCTGTCTCTTTCAGAGGAAAGGTAACTACCAGCTATGGTTTAGTTCACAAGTCTGCACACAGGCTTCCCAAAACATTCCCCAGCTGCACTGGAATCCCACAACAAAAATAATCACAGTCCTTGCACACAGATAAAAGCACTGGGCCAGCTGCACTCAACCTGCTGAAAAATCTCACTTCTTTATCATAGCGAACCCATTTTTCTCACAGGCACAGCAATTCAAAGTCTGCAACGCTCTCTACTCCAAAAATTAGAGTGGGCATATCTTTACTACTACCTGTTCCAAGTGACTGACTTTTAATTTTTTTCTATCAACAAAACCAGTGGCAGAAATCAATGCTAGGGTAGCCATGCTTTGTTTCTTTTTCTCTCTGCTATGTATTAGCTTGCAGAAGATCACCCTACTGAGAATCATCACACAGATGGACCACCTTTTTCTAAGATACTGAGTTTAACAAATCTTTCCACTTTACCTACCCATTCCTGTTACCAGAAGGAAATGTATTCAGTGCTTCCTCACTCTGTATAAACAGGCCTCCTCTTCTCAAGAAATGTTGGTCTATTGTTCTACCTTGGTCAAGAATGCTCACAGTAAAGCCGTATCTTAAATTGCCTGAGTATAACAGCAGCAAATTAATCCTAATTTTCAGAGCACGTCTTAAGAAGAGTTTATCTGAAAATAATCAACATTGTGTTATTCACCAATAGCTCCAAACGGCAGGTCAGGACAACTGCAATGTAACTTCAAAGCAGTAATTCCATATCAGCAGTGCAGTAGTCCCAAGATCACAAAGACTGGAAAATACCTCTAAGATCATCCAGCCTAAGATCTTCAACCCAGCACCACCACCATATTCACCACTAAACCATGTCCTCCAGTGCCATACCTGGGATGGTGACTCCACCATTTCACCATCTTCACTCCTCCACTTCCCTAGGATTCATTCTAGAAGGGCTTGTGCTGTCTCCCACAAAAATCAAAGCCAGTCCAGCATGGACAGGCGCAAATGTCCCTTGCTTTTTGTGCTGCTTGGAAACCTCGAGGCACCGATGAGTGCCATGGGACATGGGCTGCATGGAGCCTTTAATCCATCCCACAGATCAGTGCCACTGAAAAGAGACAGACCTGCCTCCCCCTAGGGCTGTGAGCACCCACCAGCTCCGGTAACTCCACCTCCCAAGGGAAAGCTGTGCACCTGGGCTGAGATCAGAGCCAGGATCCAGAGGGGCAGCAGGAAACCTTACACAGCAGGCAGCAGCCATAGGCCTGGAGCAAGGCAGAGCGCTGGGGATTCACCAGGTCTTGCCAAACACTGCTCCAGAATTGCACAACCCTTGACATCAGGACAAGAGATGCTCTCAGGAGATAAGTTTGTCTTGTTTTGTCGAGTTCTGTGTAAAGTTCCTTTCCAGGGCCCCTGGTGCCCACCTAACCAAAACTAGCACCTCCTGGTCTGTCTCCTGGGCACTTCCCAGTGACTCTCCAGCATTTCCCCACCTCTCACAGCCATTCAAGAGCTCAAGGCACTGAACTAGACTTGCTGTGGATTTACAACAGCCATTTAAACAAAGATGAGTTATGAGATACTAAGTAACTCTACAGTTTATAAATATTTTATGATCAGACCTTTTTATGCATCTTTGCCACAGGAAATAAACAAAACCGACCCTCAGGAATTTTAAAGCTTCAAATACTTTAATTCAACACCAATGAATGTCTTTGCCTTAGAGCAGTATCTTCCTGGCACAGAGCAGTAACATACCCATTTTATGGTCTGGCCAGCTGAAGATCAGGTGACGTGCCTAAATTCTACAGACAAGAGCTGCAAGCCCAACAAACCCTGATTCAAGTCATTTTCTCATCCACAAAACCACTAACATTATTAATTCCTTTAATTACTAAGCTAGCAGTATAATCTAAATATTGCAACGTGAATTCTCAGCAGGTATACCACTGAAAAATAAATCGTATCAATACACTAGAGGCAAAGTCACATGGCATTCAAATGATGAAATTCTACAGGAAGATACCCACTGCTGTTGGGCTGTTCTTGACACCAAACCCTTGACCTGTTTTTGGCCAGTAACAAGAGGTGCTGATTGATTTCAGCACCCCCTAGATTGCTAGCAATTGATAGCACAGCCTTTATGTGCCCAAAGTGCTCCTAAAAGAAGAAAGCACTCGTGACACAGGTCTCAGTGTGAAGGAAACACAGGTTGGTTCTACAGATGAACAGAAGCTGCTTTGGGTATTTCAAAACAACAGAACTGACCAGGCCAAAAGCCAGTTACATGTGTGTTTTGAATAATGCCTCTAACATGGGTTTTACTATCAGACTCTTTCTACAGTATTTGCTCCCAGTTGGCAAAGGAGAAGAAATCTGAGCTCAACTTCAAGAGGACAACAGACAGACCAGGAAACAGACATTTCTTTCCCACAACACACAGAAGAACTTTGCATATATTTGACTACAGAAATTAAATAACAGTATGTAACAGGATACCAAGTTACCAGCTACAAAAAGAGAAAAAGAAAATTAAAAGGTAGTTTCAGCAGTGGCCTGCAAGTACTGACAGGAGAAAAAAAAGAACACCACAAAACCACCCTCTCCCCCTCCCAGAAAAAACCCACACGACTTACTTATCCAAAAATAAAAACACCATTTACCCTAAAATTATTTGTTGCATTATTATTCCTGTTTAGGAGAAAGTGGCTCAGCTGGCAGAACTTTCTTCAGCATAAAACTAATCCTTAGCAACAGCAGACATAAACTATATAAACAACTTTCCCAGCAAAAGGGAGAGATAGATGGAAAAAAGAGCATCAAGTCTGGAGTATTAATTCAACCCCATTCCATTCATTCAACACAGTCTTATTGTTGCTGAAGGGTGGCAAGTTTCATACAGACAAACAGTGAAATCCACTATAGATGTTAAAAAGTAGAAAAAACATTTTCCTCCTGTAAAACAAACAAGGGAAATTGAGGTGAGGTCTATAGCTAATTATTGAGGGCTTATGAAGTGAACTCTGGCAAGATATTCAGTGGATTTCCTTAGCTTAGTTTTATGGTATTCAACAATTTCTTACAGTGAGCAGATCAAAAGCCCATAAATTGCCTTTAAAACTACTTACTAATAACAGTAAGTGGAACCATGAAAAATGAAATTTTGCCTTAAAGGCTTTCCAAAAAATAACGCCCAAAGAAATACAGGGGGTTTTTTATGACTCCTCACAGAGACTGCAGAGTGCTCATCAATAAGTGTTACCAGCTCTGGAGGAACCACGGCCACTGACAACTCAAGTTGTATTTGTCAGCAATGGGCTCATGGACACTGCTACCCACGAGCCCACTCCTTCCCACAATGACAACTTAATTTCCAAAAGACCTCTAATCAAACACAGTGAGGCTCCAGACTACCAGCACTTCATCCAACTTACTTAATTAGGAGACAGCCTCCAAACCATTGTATTTCCAACCACAAATTACGAATTAGTAGACAGCTTCCCTGCGCTACTCTTTAAGAACATTTTTCCCTAAATTGCCAGATTATTTAGAACTGGCTTTCTGGCAAGAGATGGCATTCCAAGAGAGCACGAACCAGGAGAGCTAGCTGAGGAGTCAGGAGAATTACCAGCTGATGTAAAAGCCTCAGTACAAGAGAACAACACTGTCTCAACCTTACCTGGCTACCATAGCATTCCTTTTTGCTTCAGAAAGTTTGACAGCACTGTTGGAGCACGCAGCACCAACCTCACATCGGTACCATGGAAATGCAATATTCCCAATGAAAAACAAATTACTGAAATGGTAATTGCTTCATCATGCAGACAACTGGCATTATAAAGTCTGGCTCTTTCTTATTCCCAGCTCTGCTACTGTGAGTCACTTGGCCTCTACCCATGTTGGATCTGCCTTCTCAAAATAAGTCGTGAAATGCTAATGATCAAGCACCGCGGAACAAGGCATCAGAGCAGAAAGGTAGCAAGAGGAACACTTATCCAATCGAGGTCTGGCTCCTCCTGCTCACTTCCAAGAAATTTTGAAGCACTGAAGCAGAAGAGCATTGTGAAGGACACTACGGAAGCCTCACTATAACGTCAAATCCGTGATTCACATATATTGAAAGAAAAATGCTGGCTTTAAAGTCTCTAAACACCGGAGTCTAATTAAAAAGTGACCACGTGTTCTGTTTAGAATTTAAGAGTTGTCAGATTGAGTACTAACAGCTTTTAAGCAGTCTTTGAGAGCAAACATCACAAGGTGTGATAATACTGAAGCCTGTACTCTATTCTGCTACTTCAATCAGTTTCTGAGCACTGGACAGACAGACTACGTGGTCAAACTGATACAAAACCCCTAAATACCTTCTTAAATAAAAAGGGATATTAGCATGGATCATTCTGAATCTGAAGCTGACTCACCTCATGACCACGGGCAGGTTACTTGACCTCCCTGAGCAGTCAGTAATGCATCTGACACAGAGTAACAGCAACACCTGCGCGACGGAGCCACATCTCATTTCCAGTCCTGAATCACTAATCCACGTGTGCCCCAACTGCAGGGAGCCACTCACGGCCACGGAGAAGCCACTACAGGCTCCATTCAGGCTGGTCAGACACAGGAAGAGGCAACACTAAGGAGTGGGAACAGACAACTATACATTTAAATTCTAACCCTTAAGCAGTAACACCATGCAAGTGACAAGGTATCAGTCCCTCAGCTTAGCTCAAAGACAAACTCTGCTAGAGAAAGCAACTGCAGAGGCTTTTACACTATATGCACATTTCCATTTAAAATCCCTTTCATCTAGTTCTCTTTTTGCTTAGAATTCCACATTTGTACACACTGCACTCACAGACTCAGAACTGCAGTATGCATTAAAAACGTGGAACAGAGATGTGAAAGAAAGCATGGTTTTTGTGCTGATTTGTGTTGTTCAAGTTCCCTGCAATAATATCTGCTGCCACAGATTGGTAACAGTTCTGTGCTAAAGTTAAAGGCTGAACTCCCACTTACGTGCTGACCACTTATCTTGGTTCTGGAAAACCAAAAGTTGTTTCCTTTTCACATAAACCTCAGGTCATCTCAGTTCATCAACACAACTGTATCACACAACTTTAACCCCGAGCTCTTTCCCAGCACTATGCCCTCTCCCAGTGCTGTTTCATTTTCAGTTCCCAATTGCTGCTAATAAGGTTCAAGTGAGCAAAGATGAATTTCAAGTTTTATTACTTCTTTCCCAGAGTGCTTGTTCTGAGGTGCAAGTTACACACTGCTAGCTATTGTGTTTAAATCTTTCACTGTGGTCCAATAAATGTGTTATTAACTCTGCTGCTCAGCTTCTGCCAATGTTTAGAGTTTTCTGAGTGAGTCAACTGCAGAAGCTGAGATTGACCACAAATCCAATTCTGTCAAAACGTACCATGAACTAACTCTGAAATGTTACAGACAATAACACGAAGGTTGCTTGAAACTAACTACTCATTTGGAAATGTCTGCAAAGCTTCTAATATCACTAGATAATGGTGGGCATTTTGGTCAGAGGGTAACCAGCCAGGTGGATTACTTGTTCTGCAGCCACTTTCACTGTGTGGTACGTAGAGACTCCCATCTCATTAACAGATGTTTAAGTGAGATGTTGATATTCAGGTGGGTCACGGGTGGCACATACATCCTTGGTGGAGGAGGCAGTTGATGTGATAACATACAAGAGAAAGTGAAGAAAAGTGAACAGAATCCACACAAAGAAGCCTGCATTTCAAAGGAAAATACACATCAAGGAGATGGGGGGGGGGAGTGCCAGGACAGCCAAGGCAATTATTTCTTGTTGCTCTGATCAACTTACGCCAACTTATCTCCTTGATGTTTAGTGTTCAAAGCCCCTCATGACACTCCATATCTACTTTTTGTTGGTTCAATCTCACCTTACCTCATCAATCCCCACCTCCTCCACAGTGCCCGTTTGTTCAAGGCAGCCACACATCCTTCCTACTTCTCCTTTATCAGTCAGAGCAAGGCTTGCTGTTGTGTGTTGAGCCCGTTCTCAACTGCCTTGTGGTTGGCTTCAGGTTCCTTCCCTTTCCCCCTCCCTCTGCAGGACCCAGTTTAAAGCATCCTGACTGGTTTGTGCACTGTAATTCCCACCAAGGCTCTGTGCACTGAGATGCCCAGGCTGCCCTGCCACACACATCACACATCTGAGTGTGTAAGGCCACAGCCGTCTCCTCTTCCTGATTTCTCAGGAATTTCTCATCCCACCTCTTCACGATGCTGACCAGCAATTAGGCTGAAGAGCAAACAGAAACAGTTGACAGAGCGTAATTACAAATTCAAGTGTTCAAAAATGAGTCAGAACTGCTATCCCCGCACTGGAGGGCGAAAAGCAGCTGCTCAGGCTCACGTACTGCCTTCCATCACACACAGGGTCCCTCCCCCTGGCTCCCCAGACAAAACACCAGTGTCACTGGGACGCCAGAACTACAAAAAGCTGTGTTTTATTAGCTTTCAGTAGCCACATAACCACCCCCACCCCCCTTGGAGTTTCTTGTGCCAGCACCAGGCTGCTCTAAATCAGCAGAGGTGAGAAATACTCAGAATACTTAAAAATTACTGCTGCTGGACAGACGACTTCTCCACACTTCATCTCACTGCTTTGGTATCATACGCATATATAGAAGGGGATGGCTGGGTTTAGCAAACACATGACAAGCAACTTACTGTTCTCCTCAGAGCTTGTTAAGAACCTTTTCCCTCCTCAAAGGCCACGTTTCCCTCCTCCAGGGCAGCAGGGAAAGCTGTGCTGTTGTGACTGCCTGACTTCCAGCTCTTGTACCACAGGAACAGCAATTACAGGTGTTAACTAGGGCAGGAGAACCACACCATGGAGACCTCAGAAGAGCACCATACTCGGTTTTCATCTCAAGGTCAAACATGTTTTTAAAAGGCTTATGCAACATTAAGACACTTTAAGAGAGAGATTTTAAATTTAGCATTTGTTTGTCATTCCAAGGGGAGAGCTATTACTGTTTGTACTTAAACTTTTAGCTTGGAAAGAGGAAATAGGGTAGTCCTTGCTCATAAGGGAAGCTATTACTTGGTGTGATGCTTGACAAGTACCAGAGGAGATGTAAAAACTAAACAGAATCTGCGGGAGGGGGAATTAAAAGAAATTTTACATTTTTAAAGAGATGCTTATGGGTTCAAAGATTTACTTACTCATTTTTAAAAGTTAGAATTACTTGACAATGCAAAAAAAAAAAAAAATCAAACAGGACTGACTTATGCCACAGCATCCTGACACACAAGTTTTTTTCAGCCTTTGAAGTGTTGTTCGGTACTTTGTGCTGGTTTAAAGTGCAAAACTAGTCGTAACCAAGACCTTGTTTAACTAAGTTACTGCAGTTATGGTTTCAACAAGGTACCTACAAACTTTCAGGCAAGTGGCCCTGTCCCACTGTTAACAAACTAAGACACAAGTAGAACTAGATGCTACTTAACAAAGGTGGGAGCAAGGTAAACATTAAAAAAAGAAAAAAAGCCCCGGGAAAGTCTTTAAAAAGCAGCCTTTTAAGTGGTTGTCCAATAACCCCAAGGCAAAGAAAGTTAAAGTACTGGAACTGAGGAAATAGTTAAAAAATTACAAGTCTGCCCAGGCTGCCTTTTTTCCCTTTTTAAAAAGGAACAAGTAGCACAGTTAAGTTTTATATTCCCCTCGGATGGCTGCGTGGCTCAGAGCCACATCTGCAACCCATTAGACGTCAGGAGCTCAAGGGGAACCCGGGACAGATACACAGCGAGCAACTTGAACTTTCTTTCCACATAAAAACCGAGATTCCCACCCATGGAATACACCACCAAAAAACGAAAGAAACAACAACAAAAAAAAAAACCCAGAGAAGAGCAACCCCGGGGCAGTTACACCCGTCGTTATTCCAAGGGGGTTTCTTTCCTCCAACAGCTCACACGACTTGAAAAAGCGTTACGGGGAAAAAAAAAAAAAAGAGAGAGAGAAGCAAAAAAAGGCACTTTGTTTTACAAAAGTCCCGGGGAAAGACCAAGCGGTCCGGAGCTTTCCACCGGGAATCTCCATCCGCTGGGTCAGGGCAGAGCAGCGGCGGGGCTGGACCAGGAGAAGCACCAGGATCAGGACTAGGGGTAGTGCTAGGACAAGGAGCAAGACTCGGAGCAG
>NW_021940553.1:1995313-2012541 GCF_001715985.3 Manacus vitellinus
ACGGGAATGGGAACGGGGATGGGAACGGGAACGGGGATGGGGATGGGAATGGGAACGGGGATGGGAAAGGGAACGGGGATGGGAGCGGGGATGGGAGCGGGAACGGGAACGGGGATGGGAAAGGGAATGGGAGAGGGAATGGGGGCGGGGATGGGAATGGGAACGGGGATGGGAACGGGGACGGGAACGGGGTTGGGAATGGGAACGGGGATGGGAATGGGAACGGGGATGGGAACGGGGATGGGAATGGGGACGGGGATGGGAATGGGAACGGGAATGGGAACGGGGATGGGAATGGGAACGGGGATGGGAACGGGAATGGGAGCGGGGATGGGAACGGGAGCGGGAAAGGGAAGGGGGATAGGAACGGGGATAGGAATGGGAATGGGGACGGGAATGGGGATAGGGATGGGAATGGGGACGGGGAGGGGGACGGGAGTGGGAAGGGGAGCGGGAACGGGAATGGGGATGGGGCTGGCAATGGGGACGGGAGTGGTAAGGGGAGAGGGAACGGGGATGGGAAAGGGAACGGGGATGGGAACCGGAACGGGAGCGGAGATGGGAACGGGGATAGGAATGGGAATGGGGATAGGGCTGGGAATGGGGACAGGGAGGGGGACGTGAGTGGGAAGGGGAGCGGGAATGGGGATGGGAGTGGGGACGGAGAGGGGGACGGGAGTGGGAATCGGAGCGGGAACGGGGATGGCAGCAGGAACGGGGACGCGAACGGGAACGGGCTGGGGCCAGATGGGGCTGTGCCCGTGACACTGTCTCTATGTCCCTGTGTCATTGTCACTGTCCCTGTGTCTGTGTCACTGTCACTGTCCTTGTGTCACTGTGTCCAGGTCCCTGTGTCAGTGTGTCCCTGTGTCTGTGTCCTTGTCACTGTGTCTGTCACTGCCACTGTGTCCCTGAGTCTGTGTCTGTGTCCCTGTCCCCATGTCACTGTCACTGTGCCCCTGTCCCTGTGTCCCTCTGTGTCCCTACCCTGTGTCACTGCCTCTGTGTCTCCGTGCCTGTGTCGCCGTCACTGTATCATTACCACTGTCCCTGGGTCATTGTCACTGGCACTGGAAGTCGCCGTTACTGTAGCAGTCACTGTCCTTGTCCCCATGTCCCCATCCCTGTGTCAGTGTCCCTGTCCCTGTATCACTGACACTGTGTCACTGTCCCTGTCGCTGTGTCACTGTGTCACTCACACTGTCACTGTCCTTGCCACTGTCACTGTGTCACTGTCACTGTAGCAGTCACTGTCCCTGACCCTCTCCCTGTCCCTGTGTCACTATTACTGTCCCTGTTCCTGTCGCTATCACTGTCAGTCTCCCTATCACTGTCACTATCCCTATCCCTGTCCCTGTGTCACTATTACTGTCCCTGTTCCTGTCGCTATCACTGTCAGTCTCCCTATCACTGTCACTATCCCTATCCCTGTCCCTGTGTCACTATTACTGTCCCTGTTCCTGTCGCTATCACTGTCAGTCTCCCTATCACTGTCACTATCTCTATCCCTGTCCCTGTCATTATCCCTGTCATTATCCCCGTCACACACAAGCCCTGGCACCCCTCACACACTCCCAGGAGAGGCACCCTCCAACACTGATCTCCCGCTGATCGCCTCTGACACTGATCCTAGCGATCCTGCTTCTGCGCTCCCTGAGATCACAGAATCACAGGATCGTCAGGGTTGGAAGGGACCTCTGGAGATCTTCCAGCCCCAGCCTCAGATCGGACTCAGATCCGAGTCCCTGGGGCTGGGTGGGGGAACTGTGGTGTGCAGCAGGGCCGAATTTGTAATGCGCTCGTTAAACATCGCCCTGGTGTTTCCTAATCAGCGCGTTTCGGTTCGCGCCCCCGGGGCGTGTGTGCTGCACAACCACACAGTGCATTTCCCAAGCGCCCCGCGATTGGGAAACGTGGCAGCAATCGTTTCAGCACAGTCCCTAAGTCCTGATCGGGGCTGCAAACACCTGGGAAGTTCGGGAGCTGAACATTCACCGTGCAGCTGCTCGTGGCACAGAACCAGTCACAGGGCTGATAGTAGAGAAGCATGTATGCATCTACCCACACCACCACCCAAACCATGCTGGGAACCACAGACATCACATGCTCCCTCACAAGCATTCATCATGTTAGGAGAAATAAAGAGACAAGTTCAGGTAGAACCAGAGCTGCGCGTTCAGGAATTCAAGATTCTTTTTCAAAACAGGGTTTTGCGACTTTGCAAGATACTTCTCACCAGGTATGTAAAAAAACTTTCTTTGCAAGGAAGGCGAATGCACTATTTGGGGTGTCAGCATGAGGGAACACACTAGTAAGATACATACTTACAGAAAAATAAAACCTCCCCTGGGCTGGGCTGCTGGGAGCTCAGATCCAGAGTCTGCTCCGATGCAGCTTTAGCCACACGCTGCCACCCACTAACACCAACCTCCACAACCCAGCTGGCTGCTTCGGGGAGAAAAGAAAAAGTAGATCCAGAATCTGTATTTATAGGGAAGGATGTGCTCTGGAGGCATGACCTGCAGGACACCTGCAGGACATTAGGCTGCTCACAGGTGTTAGGGCGGGGCAGTCAGGAACAGGCAACGTGGGTTTGGATGGAGTGCAGAGGAGCAGAAGGACACAGGTGAGGACGGTGAGCATCTGCCTCAGATTTGCAGGAAGGAAGCAGCTCCAAGAGCCACAACTGAAGGAATCAGCAGGCTGGAGGCTTTACAAAAGGGAAAAAAAAAAAAAAAAGAAATTCCAGCTGTCGTAGGTACTGTGGAATTAGTAAACTAAGCAGGGACACACTAGTGATCTGTAAATGTTTGAATTAAGTAAGTGGCACGAAGGGAGAAGACTGGTGATACATTAATGGTTTTAATGGGGTGAAATTACAGAAGGGCATGTCTAAGCTGAGAATCCGTGTGGAAAGCTTTTGAATGGAGAATCACAGGCTGGAAAATTGTCTCTGTAAGGGAAGTGGTGAAAGCTTTATTGCCTGAGGTTTTAAACGCCAGATTAAGATGAATACCAAGGGACTCATTCTGAATTTTCAGGGAGATGGGGCTGAAAGATGAGGAAAGGAAGGGGACAGGCAGGAGATGGTACTGGCTCATGGAATTCTGGGAATACAGCCCAGCACCTCTTCTAGGCTCCTTTGGCTCCGTGTTATCATTCTTTGACTGCCTCTGCCAAAACTGAAATAATTTCAGCATTTGTTACCCTATGAGGAAGCAATAAGAACTCCTCTGCCACAAAGAAAAGAGCAAAGGGAATCTCAGTGGGGTACCCCTAGAAAGGACCACTGGGGATGGGAGTAGCTGTGGAAGGCCCAGAGGCACAGCCCCAGCCTGAACTTCCAGGGGATGGTCACCATGACCTCCCTCTGTGGCATTTGCACTTCCCCAAGGACAATGGGAGGAAATTCACTCAGCACTGGAGCACAACCCCAAGCTACACTCCCCTGCCAACCAAAAGCTGGTTGTGAGAGCACTTTGGCTCACAAGGGCTTCCAGGCTGGCTTCCCTCACCTCACTCTTGGCAGAGGGAGCGGAGCTCCTCCGTCCCTGCTCCCATCTCTCCCCCAGCACCAAGGCATAAGTTTCCCTCCAGCTCCAGACTGGACAACGACGCTTCATCTCCATGCATCTGATGACAGCATCCATAGGGACATTGCTAACCATCTGCGAAGGAATATATAGAAACTTCACCTTCTGAGTAACATGTAAGCAACACCCATTTCCCAAGCTGGGGTGTGGGCTGCCAAGCATCTGAAATCACAAATGCGCTGCTGAAACCTGGCCAAGCCACCTCCCTGCTCCTTCATGAGGTCACCCAGGCTCCTCTGCAAAACTGGGACCATGGAAAAAGTGTCTGGGACACTGAGGGGTTCACTCGTCCCCGAGCTACAGCCCAAATCTCCTGGGGAAGGAAAAGAAGTAAAACCTTTCCTTGCTGCTGTGTTTTATCAGCCAACATCATCTAATTAATCAGCACAGCTGCTTAATTAGCATTAGAGGCATATTTATCAAGGGGCTAGAGGAAGCATTTATTAGATTAGTTTGTAGTTTTGGAGTTGTTGGATATTTTTTTACTGGAGCTTACACAGTTCAGTGCTGAAGGACTTCAAGGCAGATGGAGTGTGTCCTCCCACACAGGTGGTACCTGGTGAAGAGAGAAGGAGCCACGAGACTTACTTTAAACACATTCTCATTGGTAAAGCCTCTGCTTACTCACTTGTGGGTTGTTTGTTGTTTGTTGTTTTGGTTTTTTTTAGGAGAAATATTTCTGAATTGGAGAAGCAGAAATACTTCCAGCCCAGTACTGAAGTTTTTTTAAGTGAGAAAATTAGAAATATTTCTAAAGCTCCTTGAATTACCAACAGCGACTGTGTTCTCGGATACAAAGTAAAGGATTTCCTGTAAGGTCACACCGACCAGGATTATTGTTTCACTGTAGACCTTGTAATTTAAAAAGCCAAAGAACATCTTAGAAATACAAAACCTTTCCCAGCCTTTCCCAGCCTTCCCCATTAAATACTAAATGTAATTTAAAGAAATCCTAAGTACACTTAGCATTTGACACATCAATTTTTTTTTGCTTGTTAGTACCCAAAACAGCATTGAGTATCAAGATATTTGGAGAGTTTTACTGGAGGCAGTACAAAATGCAACCAAATCACTTCTAAAATAAATCTTGAAACATTTAATATTTTTTAAAATTACACTTAAAGTCCCATATTAATACAATATATCCACTAAAGGATTGATATAAATGGAAAAAAAAAAAAGTGAACACCTTCAGTCAAAGGAAGCCTGAAAAGCAGCCACAATGAAATGTTTGCAACAAAGAGGATGTTTTTATAGTACTAACCAAAAGATACAGCAAAAGTGGTTCCATCCACCTCTTTTGTTTCAATGCATTTGCGGTAAATAGATACACATTTCAGCTCAGAAGCCTTAAATTTGCATGGTGTCTTTTGCATTCCTCTAGCATTTTTATTTTTATTATTCTAGTTTTAGTACCAAAATGTTTCCTTTTAAATAAATCTCCATTACTTCGCTAGTTTGCTGATGAATTTTAATATATTCTTTTTTTTTTTGAAAGCAGTTATTATTTTGCATATCGGCCCGATAAGAACAGTTTGTGGCAAAATGCACATGAGTTTTTTTCTTGGAGCTGACCACCTCATATCCAATGAATCATTTTAATTCCTCCCTTTCTTCTTTTTTTCCGGTGGAATTTGGATCCTCACATTTTCCATGAGGAGGAATTCGAGTTGCATGGCAATAAAATGCAAACATCTTCTGCACGTTGTTGGGGAAACTGAGGGCTCTGCAGCGGGCTCGGGCCCCACACCGGCTGTCAGCTTGCAGGTGTTAGCAGACAGGTGTCTCCAGAACTCCATCTGGGAGCTCGGAGAGGAGCAGCTGCTGTAATTTGAAGGGAGGCTGGAGCAGCAGAGGCCTCTCCAGGCGTTCCTGTCTCTCTCACTTGGGCGATTATTCCATAACATCCAACAGCCAAGGGTCCAGCTGGCAGACACCCGCTGTGACCTCCATGGAAACACTCAACAGCTGCCCGGGCAGAGGGGGGAGCCCAGAATCAAATGCTTTCTCAGCCAAGCGCTCAGGCTGGCGTGCTCCTGTCTCGGCAGGGCCTCTCTGAGGTGTCCCTGTGCTGGCGTCCCACCCCCACGCTGGAAAAGCTGGTCCAATCCAAAACACCAACAGCGAGGAAGGATTTCTGCTTGCCCTGCAAGGCACCCTGCCCATGCCAAACCAAATTGCTCAGAGACCTTCCCGACACGCTCCATAAATCTCATTTACTTGACTTTTCCCGTTTCCATCAGAAGCTGGACTGTCGGACGTGACAATTCTCCACAGACGTACGCTCAGCTGTGACACACGGCTCAAATGCAGCTGCTGGGGATTTCTTTCCTCCTGGAGTTTCCAGTGCTAGGGAAGCAACACGTGGCTGTCTTTGGGCAGCTCTCCAGCCAGTCTGGCCCTGCTGCTCTCTGTGCTCAAGCTCTTCACGTGCTGTGAAACAGCAGCAGCCGGGGAGCGGTGCAGCTGCTCTGTGGGCACAGGGGGGGAGAACAAACACACCCCCTCAGGCTTCACAATTGTGCTAAGGAAGCACCACAGTCCCGGGAAATCCTCCCAAACCTGGAGTCATGGTTACACGTGTGATATAAAAAGCCTTCATCTGATGTTAGCCGAGGAAGTCTTGAGGCTCTCATTAAAAAGCAGGGCTGGTAGCACCCTCAAGCCCTCATTTAATGCATCTTTGTATCCCAGAGTGTGATCAACACTCCCTTACATCTTAAACACTTAAGCAAAGCATTTCTAATCTGCTCTTAAAAGCCTCCAGCGATTAAGATTCCTTAATTGTCAGGCCATGACCTCCAGTGCCTTGCACTGGCTTTCTTGTTTCTGGTGTCTACCCAGCCATGTTCCGATGTCTTCCAAGACTTCTTTCCCCTTCCACAACAAGAAAATCAGATTATGCTCTTGTTCTTTCCATGTTCAAAGACCACTCCAATGGCTTTAGGGTGGTTTTTGTTTGTAAGCATGAGCTGTACCTGTAGCCATCCCTGCACTACTGCACCAGATTTCACACCAGTTACCTCTGAGGTAATTTCCCTTCAGCCAGTTTAGCCCATGAATTTTCCACTTGCTTTTACCCTTGTTTTCTAGCCCAGAAGGAACCAAAGATGAACAGCCACAAACCTAAGGCAACTAACCCTTTCCTAACAGCTCAATTTAAAAACCTGAAACTAAACAGCAACTCCCTCCAGTGTATGGAAGATGAGGCTGGAGATTCCCACAGGCAGCAGCTCTCTGAGCATCCTTCAATTCCTCCCCATCATGGCAAAAGAAAGGAGGTGACGAAGTCACACTTGTATTTTATTGACACCAGTGTAATTTTGAGCTTGCAGCTTTTTAGAAATGAGAGCTATGCCCTAAGCATGATCAGACAGAGCTCACGATGCTGTTGCCTTGAGGGAGGACATGGAGCAACAGAATGTCCCTTCCTGCAGATCCAGTGAAATCGATTTCTGCAATGAAGTAACAGCTCCTGGGGACGTGCACACCGTGCTAAATCATGGCCACAATCTTCTGCAACTCTTAATTGCAAACAGATGGAGCTACAGCTTGTTACTGAGAGCACCACTATTTGTCTGGACATCACCCAGTGCCAACAGGTCCCTGCCCGATGTCCTCAGGCCACTGTTTCTAGATTTTGCTTTTTCCCCATCCACAGGAGATTTTCAGATTTTTGGCTTTAGTATCAAACAGCTTCCAAAAGCTGAAATGTACAAAACACTTCTAAAAGTGTTGAAGGCTGGTGTGGTGGCAGCACGGAAATAAGAGGGGGGCTCAGGAGACCCTTTTGTAAGATGACATTTGAGGTAGAATTGGAAAAATTCTACCTATCTGCAAAATCGTCACATCCCGCAGTGGTTCTGCAAAAATATGAATGCACTTTCAGGCCTAGAAATGTCTTACTATAAGGATCTTCTTTTGTTGTTTCTTTTAAAGCTATGCCTGCAGTATCCATAGAGTTATTTATCTGCTTTCATTTGCTTAGCCCTATTTATAATGGAAAGAGAAACAGCAAGTTGTCAACAGTAGACTGGTACCTCTCAAAGCCCTGAAAATGGGCAAACCTTACAGTTCAGTGCCATGGGCTTCCATTTTCTCAAATGACAATAAAACTATAGAAAATGAAGAGGTTGATGCTGCTAGGTCTCAGCCCTTCTGCAGGGCTGAACAACCCTTTCTGTGGAGAAATTCACCATTATTGAGGAGACCAAGTAGGAAGTGGCCAGAATGATTTCTTAATTGCTTTGTTCACTTTGATTAGCACACCAAATCCCTGCTGAAGACATTAAGGAGAAATTTAACTGTTTGCTTCTGTTTAAAGAAAATGCTTAAACTAAGAGGCACTCCAGGTATGAGCCTACAACTCATCTGCACAAACTCGGCAAACATCAGACATACTGTGAGTACCTCAGAAAAAAACCTGTATGTCCCCAACCCTGGAATGGCAGGAGAAAACAAAAGAAGGAAGCGGAAGCCAACGATCTAGTAGATGTAGAGCCCGTCCTCAGACAGACCATCAAAGAGAGGACTCTACAAAAAAGCGTAACCCAGAGACTGAATATGGAAAGTGAAGAAAACCAGACTCCCTGATCAGTTCAATTCTAAGCGGTAGATTTTGGTCACCCAAATCCTGACAGCAGGGACACATGGGGAAGGTGCCGTCTGGAGGCCAGTTACAGGTGTGTATCACACAGGGAAAAATAACAAAGACAACAGTACACTTGCAGGTTATTTTATGTTTACAAACACAAGGCTACATGAGCCCCTAAAAATGAGTGTACTTGCTAGAAGATCCCGAGTGTACCAGCCAACAGAGAGAAGAACAAGGCAGGAAGCTGCAGAAGTACAGTAAGAATTCCAAAGTGTAATACTAGCGTAAATCAGTAGGCAATGGAGGGAAAATCATCTTCCACATAGGCCACTTGAGGTGAACTGGAGTCTGCTGGGCTACATCAACTCAAAAGCCACGCTGTCAAGCTCCTTTGAGAGTTTGTCCTCCAAGGCCTTCTAGGGTGAGAGAAAACGAAGTGGAATCAGTGACCGTGGAACAGTTTTCATACGTTGCTGGAAAACAAACATATCTACAATGATCACACCCTGGGAGGTTATTAGCACTGATTGATTAACCCAGGTGCTGAGTTGGAAGGACTCTCTACTGCACATTGCAGGCAGCTACAGAGGAATCTCCAAATGAAGGGCTAAATGAGCTCAGCTGTCTTTCCTCTGTGCCCCAATGTGATATTGGACACCTTCCACCTCCCAGAGGTGGGTATTCGGACCAGAGAACAGCCTGGCTAAGGGGAGCTTGTATTCCTGAACCAAAAGCAAGTGGCTTACCAACATGGGCAGGCTCACCTGAAAACACAGTAAATGCTCTCAGCTAGCTGTGATTTTTGATCACAGCTTGAAGGCCCAGCACTGAACAACTTGTGCTTTGTGAGCAAGCAGGCAGTAGCCTGAAGAAACGACGACAGGTTTTATGGGGCTCAAACAGGGCCCAGCTCACCCCGTAAAGCCACGTGTGAACTTCCCAAGCAGCTTTACAGATGTTTCCCAACAACCACACCTGCAGATGACACAAGCACGGAGGAAATGGGCACTGTGTTTTACAAGGGAAGGTCCCCACTGCAGTCTACAAGGCAGCTTGTTGAATAAAATCTGGGCCCCAGAGCTCTCTGAGAGTTCAGCAGCAGCCAGGAACATTGTGAGACCAACACAACTGAGTGAATAAACATTCCAACAGGTGAAGCAGGCAAAATCCATAGGGATGCAGCTACTTAATACCCACTGATACCACTATGTCCAACTGCCTTTGTAGCTCAGACATCATTCCTCCACCATTTCCCCTGAACAATATGCACAGTTTCTGCCTTACCAGAGTAAATTTCCCCTTGAGATCATTAAGAACTACAGTATGAGGTGGGTAAATCTGTAATCAATTAATACATGTAGCTTCTGAAAGATTAAAAAAAACCTTACCAGTTCTAGTTTTGCTGCTTCAACCATCACTTTTGCCAGGGAAATACTCTAATGAGAGAAGATGGCAAAAAAATCAGTATTTCAGCAGGAAAGAGTACCTGCCCCTTTGCAAGGGTCTAGTGATTCTAGCCACAGGTGAATTCAATGATAATAAAACTAGTTTTGTGTACACCCTTCACGTGCAAAAAGTACTGAAATTAAAAGCCTAGTATTGGTTTGGTTTGGGCAATCCTGTATTTTACAAAAGTCTTGTATAGCCTAAAGTCCAAAAAAACCCCTCAATTAAAGCAATTTTCCAAACCTGCCAATCAAGGGACCTGATTTTAAACATATTTGTGCATGAATTTTCCAAAGCACAATAAGCTTGCATGGATAAACCTCCCTCCCTCCTGCTGCCTGCACCAGAAATGAGGTGTTGGGCTCTCCCTGTCCCCACTGACAGCCAGACATGAGGAGGGAACTGGAGAACCCAATTTAGTTTGAATGTCGTGTTCCACTTGAGGGAAGGAGGCAGATGCCTTGGGAGGAAGATGGATTAAACAGAGGAACAGTCCCACCCTTCAGCCTTTTTTTCTAGGAGCAAGACAGCAATGGTTGTGTGAGAGAGATGGGAAAACTGTTTCCAGAGAGCTGAGTACCCAGCATCCTAAAGAGAAATCAAAGAAAATGATGGAGCAGCCATTTTAGGGGACAAGGCCTATATTTGGCTCTTTCTTCATCACCCTTAAAATCTTGTTTAGAGCTCTAACCTCTGCACCACGTGCTGTGTCCACCATACTGACAGCCTGATGACACGTATAGTTAATATACTGGCATATATATTACATTTTCTTCACATATTTCTTTGTCCAATTTCTAGCTAATTCACCTCGACACTAATTCACCTGGCAAATCTGTCCACTTTGTTAGAACAAAGCTTGCCTGGCAAGCATACTTAATTTCTTGGCTTTTATTAATAAATAGTCTTTTGTTTAAGTTAAGTCTTTGGTTAATATCATTAACAGACCTGTAGGTCATCCACCTGTCCACCAAAGCATCACAATATCCTTTAAATTCTGAAGTTCGTTAAAATTAATCTGATTTGCAAATACAATAGAACAGTAGAATGAATAATTACGAAAGGTAATTCCAAGTAGATCTTCTGTTCCTTCTTCAGAGATGCAACTTTTTTCTCCAGTGAAACCAGTTCCTGTGAAGAGAGCCAGGCAGATTATACTCTAGAGTCTTAAAGAAGTGATTAAATCAGTGAAATAGATCCACAATTACCCAGAGCATTTCAGAATTCACAGACGTTGTCAAGAGCTTTCATCCTCCTCAACACACATGAAAAACTAAAGTTTTGCAACAGCAAAAAGACCCTCCCTTACACTTGTACTGCTTTGCTTATTTTGGTAACAAGGGGAAATAATTTCTCTTTGAGGCTGCAAACTGAGAACCTTCCACAGTCCTCAACTCTTTTCAAATAATCAAGGTTACAAAAAAAAAAAAAAAGATGAAGTCATTTGTGCTGCCCATTTCATAGAGCTCTTGACAAAGCAGATCTAGAAATGTCAGGGAGTCAAACCTTACCTTATGCTAGGTTTCTAGAAGACAACAAGCCCAGGAAATTGCCTGTGGCTTTTCAGTTGTAAAATTTCAACAAAGTTTAGTTGTGGTCAGTACTCTCCTAAAACGCTGTGCAATGTAAGCATTGCCACCCAGTGCTGGTTCATGAGAACGACAGCAGGGAAATCAGGAAACCTGCTTTCACTGTTCCGCTCAGAAACATGCAGGAAAAGACAGCAAAAGAAATCAGGAGAAAGACCAAGTTCTCACTACAATGACAGCAAAACATATTAAGATGTGGTGAGTGCAGACAGACAAACACAAATGTCACATGTACAAACGTTTCAGCCCAAAGCTAGAGAATCTTTAGGTACAAACTCAAGAAACGTGCTTTTTTCTTTAATACATATCCCACTGGGCTTACAAAACAGCTGAAAAATGTAATGTTTAAGGACACAAGAAAAAAATAGCACACAGTTGTTGGGAATTTGGGTTTCACTTGACCTTGTCCTCTTGCTTGGAAGTGCCTGAAAGTAGGTTTATTTCACATGAAGTAGGAGGAATCGTGGGTCATTCTGTCAAGAAACTGCAATACACAGGTAGCCACGTAATGGGATACAGTCCACAGAATATCCACCCTGTTTACAACATGGATCAAGTAAAGGAGGTAGAGCACAGGCTGCCAATTTGCTTTCAGTGGCAGGAAACTTATTCCATGAAAATTCTCCAATAGATGCTTCTAGGATTTCCTAGGAGAGAGAAACCCATTCAACAGACCCCAGTTCATGGGTATCCATCTACAGGATTTTTATTTGTGCTTTTTCGACCGTGAACATTTGTTCAGATAACCAAACAGCAAACTGCATTTCCTGAAAAGGAAGAACAAGCAAGCCTAGTCTGTACCACTCTAGAAACAGCCATCCTGTAACCAAAGACTTACCTCAGATAATTGCACCAGTGCCTTGTGTGTCAGGGATGTGTGGAGCCCACGGGCAGCAAGCTCCCTCTGCAAACAGGAGAGAGTTCATTTGTAACTGAGGACAAAACGTAACAAGGAAGAGAAAGATTTCACCGTTGCCTCTTATTTTTATCTAAACAGGCAAAGAAGAAAGCAACAGAAATGTGCAATTTGAGCCACAGCCAGAGCTGCTGTATGAAAGCAGTTGCTGCTAAAATTTCTATCAATAACAAGTCTTTCCAGAAAACTAGAGGGAGAAGAGCACTTGGCCAGGCTTGAAAGAGGCTTTTTAGTAAAATGCACCAACTGTAATACAACACTTTCCATCTCATATTTGTCAAGTTATCAGACAGTATCTAAGTGTTAAACAAAGCATTCACATGTCCTTCATCATTTAGGAAAGGTGAAGGAGCAGGCAATGCAGCATTTGCTTTCTGCATTTAATCATCCATTAATTTCAAAAACTGGCTATATTCAGAATTCTGAGGCGCAACTTAAGCTCATGGAATCAGCTGCTCTACTGGTAGCTGCCTGTATTCTCTTATATGACAGTACCTCACAATAACCACAAGGTAATCCCAGCTAACACAGTTCTCAGGAAAAGAGGAGAAAGGCTTGTATTGTTTATAGGATGTGCTGAGAGACCAGCAGGAACAACTGAACTGCAGTAACATATTGTTCTGTCAGCCCAAGAGTCCTTGGTCCGAGCCTAGGAGGCTCCTGGAATATCTCTGTAACTACAACTTTGGGCCTGATCAACCATGGCTGTGTCATCCCATCACAATGCCTTGTCACAAAATCCTTTCCACCTACCTGAGCATCCTTGATCCTGATTTCTAATTCCAAACATTTATCTGTCAGGTACGTCATGGTCTTAAGTTGTCTCTCTACTTTGACAGATTGTTTTTTCTGAAGTTCCTCTGTATTCTCAATATGCCTTAAAAATAATACAAAAAGAAAAAAACTTTTACATTCAAAGAGATACCAGCATACCAATACTGCTACTTATCTATGCTCAAGCTAAACCCCTTAATACAACCAACACAAGAATGGAGAACACAGAGAAAAACTTGTACTTCCCTGTGAGATTTCCCACTGGAAACATGTACAGCTGTCACCTCCAGAATCCCAAAGGCCAGTGAAAATAATGGCTAAGGGAAAGCCATCTGCCTAAAAGCAAAGGGTAATAGTCTTGTGCACAATTCCCTAACTGAGTTAGAGATGTGTTATACGAGCTAAACTTCAGATCACAGAGGGGGACCACAGCAAACCTGCACAAAGCATACAGGTTTGGTATCTCTGCTACAAGCAGCACCACAGTTACCACTTTAAAACACACACAAAAAAAAACAAAACCAAAATAATTAGACTGGAAGAGAGCTGTGGAGATCATCTGGGCCAATGCCCACTCACGGCTGGGGCTGATCCTGCTGTGCTTGGCAAAGCACTTCATTTTACATCCTCCAGGGAATGGACTTGATACTGAATTTTTTATATATATATAATTATGAAGTGTCTCACACACTGGTTAAGGGAAATTCTTACCTGGGAATGGTTTTTGTTTTGCCTGGCTCCTTCACTCTGGCTACAGACCCCATGCTAAATGTGCTAGGAGAATCAGGTTTGCCCTCAGCCTCAGAAAAAGGCAACTGGTGGAAGATGCAAGCTCATATCTGAAAACTGCTTATAGACCATTTATGTGTTAAAATAATGGGTCTGATGGTATCCCAAATCTCTTCTGATCACCGAATGTGTCCATGGTACATGGCTTTTCATAGATACCTCCAACTACTTTGAATTGGACATGTGTCAAACCCCTGGAAATTTAGTTATCCTTGTCAGTTACCACAACCAGTGTTGCCCACGGCAGAGATCAGCAGTACTGCTTGCACCTTTCCCTTTTCCTCATCCACTACTCACTCCAGTAACTGCTTGCTCAACATCAGGGCTGAAGTCAGTTTATTCTTGACGTCATCCAATTTCTGCTGCATTTCTCTGTTTTTTTGCGTTGTTTCAAACTGCTCCGAAGTCATATTATTGATGGCACAGAAGAGGCTGGTGAAGAGAGAAACAGTGGGAATGCTCAGAACTATTGTTATTCTTTTCTCCGCACTTTACACAAATGACTTAGTTTTCTCGTGATATTATCTTAGGAGGAAATTAAAGTAAGTCACTGGGGTAATTTGCTTTCTTTAACTAACACAGATTCCAAATGGAAGGAAAAATGGGGCAGCAATCTGAGTAGGAGTAAGTGAAAAACACCTGGCACCCCGGTGAATAAAACCACTGGGTTTGAAACCACCCCCAGACTCCACTCCTGCCTTGCCAAATCGCCTTTGAGAGAAACTGTATTCAGTCCCTGAAAACACACAGCCCTGAGATGTGCCCAGCAGCATCTGAGCCTCTCCCTAAATGGTTCAAAGCTGCTTTTCCCTCCAGCTCAGGAGAAGAGCTCTAAGAGCCAAGATCCTGAACATGACAGAAGAATTGGATTCCAAGGCAGATTTTGGCCTTTCCTTACTGCAGTGGTGCTGTGTCAGGGGCCAGAGCCAGGCTAGGGAGAGGGACCCAGGAAGACCAGACTAACCAGATGTCATTTCTCTGTGGCTGAGGGAGTCTCCTCACATGAACCAAGGCCAGATGAGAGAGAAGAATGAGGAGATGAGACTGGAAGACCAGTCACAGTTCCCCAGTCCTTGCCTAAGCAGTGTGAATGCTGCTCTAGCTTGGGCTACCTGGCACAACAGTCCAAGTGGCAGCACCCTGAAGCCACTGGCCACAAAAACACGAGCAAAAAAGAGGGATTTAACTCTGTCTGAGACCCTTCTCAGGCTTCAGAGCCTTCCTTTGCTGGGCTAACCTAACTTTGTGCTCAGTTCCTGTGTGCTCCAAAGCTGCCCAGTGGTGCAAAATAAGCTGGAAAATAAGATTCCTGGGGTCAAAGTGAAGTTTAAATCTGCTGTTGTGAGAAAACAGAGGGAAAGAGCACAGACCATCACCTCAGATGCAGAGTGTGAAGAATTACCTGGTAAGAGACGTGTCTTTTGTTTGGAGTATCACTGCACTTTTTGCCAGACTAGAGAGGTCCCTGGAGGCTTTTCTGGACAGACTGGTTGGGGAAAGACCCAGGTCTTCGAAAATGTCCTGCATTTCCTTAGCTGGAACACAAATACAACCCAAAATTAGATAATTTTTTAATATTTGTGTTCTTTTAAAGAACTCTCCAAAGCTAGAACCCAATCCCACATCAGAAACTTGCCTACCTCTCTGTTGTCAGGGAAAGAGACACTTTAAAAGAAGGCTTAAACATGCCAAACTGTTGCCACGTCCCCGTTTGTCAAATAAATTCAGTGTATTAAGGGAGAAAGCACTGCTCCACTCCTTCCCTGACCAGTCTGAACTCAGACAAACAGGAGTCCACCCTTGTGTTACAGCAGTGACCACACGTAGGTCTTCTCCCCACAGAGCTCAGTTTAAGCCTGTTCCTAAGCATGCACATGCTTGTCACAGACAGACCCAGGAGGTCTGTCTCCATCATTGTTTGTTTGATAGCAAGGCACTAGAGGACTTGAAGTAACAAAACCAAATGTTTTTTGGTTTTTTTTTACAAAAACGTCTTCGTGTGTAGAATCTTCTCACAAAGAATTAAAATTCCTTCCTGAAAAAAGCCAGTGAAGGGACAATCCTTTAGTAACGGAGTTAAAAATGTATTATGGTTCCCTGAACCACTCCCTTTCTCCAAAAAACCAAGATGTTATCAAATACTCAGTCTAGACTGCTTGAGTGTAACTTAATCACCTCACTATTCTTTTAGATTCCTCCAGTGTTCTCCTTAACAGTGGCTTAGCACCAGCTGCAGGGTTGCTTCCCTGTCTATCCAGACAGTATTTCCATGCTGTGCTATCCAGCCCAGCAGGTTAAGAGGTTTTAGCAACTAATCTCTTGACCAACCTTATGTCACTAAGTAAATTTTGCTGAAAGGATGCATTTTGTTCTGTATCAGAACAAAAGCTGAGTTTGTTTCAACTACATATATTTTTTTTTCTCAGATTCTAAAAAATACAATACAATCTTCAGGATCCCTAAGAAAATCCTAACCTGGACAGAACTGAGAAATGGAGTTTCAAACTCACTTGCTGCTTCATGCACTGCTTCCTGATGCTTCATGTCCTCTATCAGCAAAGAAACATCCCTCTCTTTGGCTTCACAACATTCCATAAGATCATGCAAGATATCCACTGTCTTTTCATTCACCTCGTCTGATGGAATAAAGTGATCCCCATATATCTTCTTCAGCCATGAAGAAACCTGCCAGAGAAGAGAAACAAAAAACCAAGGAATCATGTGAAATGACAGAAAATAGCTGATATATGTGACAAGTGTGAACTGCTGCAACCTCTGAATTCCTGAAGAATAACTCCTACTACATCAGTCCAGGCATGGGTGGGAAAAGGGGAGAAAAATTCCTTTGTCTCTTCTTTAAACGTCCACTGTGGTTTAGAAAACAAATTCCCTTTTAATCTGCCTCAGTTCTCTGGGCACTTCCTTATCCCCATGTGATAAAATTTTATCTTTTTATTCACATGACCTGTTGGGTACGGACACACCAATGATCCAAGAGATGTTAAATGTATGTTTGGGAAGCTGGTAAAAACTGCGTTAAAGCACATGGAATAAAACTGCCCAAAACATGATCACTAGGAACAGTCTCTGTGGGATAGTGGGACAGAAAAAGTCACTACACTGCGCAGGAATGAGCCCTGCAAAGCATTCCGAACACTGAAAACAAGGTCAGAAATGAGAGACTAACACAGTACTCTCATGAAGTACTGTGATTACAGAATCGTAGAGTCATTTAGGTCGAAAAAAGCCCTCTAAGATCACGGAGTCAAACCCTTCCCCAGCACTGCCAAAGCCGCCACTAACTCATGTCCCCAAGTGCAACACCCACAAGGCTTTAGATCCCTGCAGGGATGGTGATTCCACCACTTCCCCGGGAAGCCTGTGATAGGGCTGGACAACCCTTTGAGTGAAGAAATTTTCCCTAATATCCAATGAAATTAGGTTAGAAAGGTTAGATTATGACTAGAAATAAGTGAACACATGGGAGCTCTACACTGAGGGAACATAAATTCTTTCTTAACGCTGCC